>NW_010201091.1:43780-45496 GCF_000695765.1 Mesitornis unicolor
TTTCCTCCATTTCAATATTTGCTCTGTGCCTGTCAAGAAAAGGAAGATTTTTATCATAATGAACAAACAGAGCAAAAAGCCTCCTATTCTTTCTACTAAAGAGTTTTCTTTTACTGTGGGGCATCACAGAGACGTTCCTTCCTCCAGTGGGCCCTTTCCAGAAGGCTCATCAATTTGTCTTTTGTACTTGGTGATGTTTCTGGCAAGTTTGGGATGGGAGTCACGTCTCAAGACAGGTTTGCTGGCATGGGAGATGTAGTATGTTGTTGGAAGGTCTGGACTGAGGCTGAAATGCCTTCATCAATAACGTCTTTCATGTGAAGCAGCTTCCTGCTCCACAGAGTTGCAGGCTCGAGTCAAGCAAAATCAGTTACTTGTTGTTCATCTGTTTTTATTTCCTCCATGTGCTTTGCTGCAGTCTTTCTTTACCCAGATGGTCAAATAAATTGCTGTCACTAAACAGGAGTCCCTGAACAGTGATTCCTAAACTCTTCCTGTTCTTTAACTGTTTAATGAGAAAATATTTTACTTTCTTTATATCCTGCACATTTGCTGGAGTTGTTTTTCAGTTTCTTCCCTGGAACCCAGAGGCTCTGTATGTATTATTTTTTTTTGTTTCGCCAGCCTTTAAGCTGCGTGCTCAGACTGCTCAGAAAGCTCTGCATCGTCTTTATTTAAAAACTTGCAAACTTCGATCTGTATTTTTTTACTGAGGGCCCCTCTGAGGATCTGACCATGTCAGAGGAGTTACCTCCATAATATCCTGGGCAGATAGGCCAGAAAATGTTTGGATTGTCATTGTATACGCTATGTTTTTTAAAATGTTGTTAATAACAGTTTGTGTCTAGCTTTATTAGCTTCATATCTTCCAGGAGTTTTCTTGTGCTTTGCTGTGCAATGTTAGAAGTTGATGTTGGTCCATGATGTTAGAAGTTGGTGTGTAATGTTAGTAGTTGATGTTTGGTCTGGGAAAACAAATCCCATTGAGACTGATACAAAACTCTTGTCCGGGCTCAGCCATCAGGAAGGGCATAAGGCAGTGCTCAGGGCCAGTGTGGGCTGGAGGGGACCGTGAACAAGAACGAGCTTGGGAAGAGCCAATCCCCAATTTAAGTGAGGTGCTCAGACTTCACCTTGGTTCGAGCCTGCATTTCTGTGCAGCAGGAAGAGAGTAGGAGGTTGGCCCTGGGAGAAAGCCAAGATATTGAAGCAGATTCTTGAAGGTGCCAGCCAGGATCTCTGCATAAGGAAACTGCTACGATGGGGCTTATTTTACTGGTGTGAAAGAAATGGAGCTCTGCTCTTTTTTTCAACAGACTGGATTTATCCAAATGATTTCCCAATTCATACAATGAGTTTTGCCTCCTAACAGAAAGGACCAGAGCTGTGACAATTCTGTGGCCATTCTAGCATGTTAAAATGACATTTCTGTGAATGAAATTTCCTGAAATAATTTCCTAAAGTAATTTCCTAAAATAATTTGCTGATTTTTAATTATAACATAATACCTAATTAAAACATCTACAAGAAGTTAATTTTAAGCATCTCAGAAACTGTAGTAAAAATTATCAATGCTGGTGAATCTTAAATGCTGCAGAATAATAAACACTTTTAAAATTTCTTTTCTTTGTGTGAAATGAATTCCCCTTTTCTTCAGCCAATGCCAAAGCTGTGTGACCTGGAAGCATGGCACAAATCCCACCTGCTTCCCTGCTG
>NW_010201091.1:45527-76539 GCF_000695765.1 Mesitornis unicolor
CCAGCGTTTTCCAAACATTCTCTTTGTAGGGACTTGCGCTGATGGGAAGAGAAAATGTGATGAGTGGGTTGCATAGGGTTGGGCTGGGCTGGGGCCATGGGTGGGAAGGGTCCTGCAGCTGGAGAGATTCATCCAGAGCACCCCTGGGGCAGGGGCTCACCTGGGGCCCTTCACCCTGAGCACAAACTCTTCTGGGAGTGATTGGCTGCTGTAATGTTGGGTCTTAATCAAAACCTGCTAATGAGCTGCTAACATTGATCCCATTTCTGCCTCTGTGAAAGGTGCAGTTACCAAGCTACGTGTCTGTGGGACACAGAAAGGTAACGATCTGGAGAAGCTTTAGTCTGAGGTTTCAAATCTGCAACTTAATGATTAGCTCACCTGAGCACAGGAATATTAATTAGCTGGCTATATACTCTCCAGGGAAATCGGAAATATTTGAGGCTGTGTCTATGGCCCACAATCATTTCCAAGGCTAGGAGATTACATGTCAAACTACTGAAAATATCTCTATGGGGTTAGCTGTTACTCAGCCAGAACAGAGGCTAGATCTGGGAGATGGCAAAGCCAGGGTCTAAGGTTTTTGGTGACCACCATCAGTCATGGAAACCTGTCTGATACGCAGTAAGGAGTGTGTTGGATGCCCATGGTCCCGAAGGCATTGTTTCAGTCATCTTCCCTTTCCAACTGTCCTTCAGGATTGCTGCAAAACTGATTTACACAGGTTTTGGACAATACATAAGGATTTATTATTGCTATTAATTTATATTATTCCCTTAAACATTTTTCTGAGTTGCTGTAGGAGTGTTAAGTGCACTCTTGCAAGAGAAAATGAGGAGATTCCTTCCCTGAAGAGCTTTCAGCACAGAAGGCAGACTATGATTAGCAGTGCAGGAAAAAAAAAAACAACCCTTCACAGAGGAGGAAGGGGAGGCTGTGTTAGGAAATTGCCAGCTGGAAAGTGCTCAGGAAAGCAGGCTGATTTGCAGTAGCCCCGAATGACAGGTATGGTATGGTGCCCTGGGTGCTTCTGGTTCAGAACATGAAGGTCACAGCCCCATGCATCCAGTAAGCCCTGCACTTTCAGGTATTTAAGGTTTAGCAACTGCTGTGCATATGAAATGGTGTTGGCAATGAAAAGAGCACTGCTCCTACCATTGTCTTCCTCCTGTCTGTGGGGGCCGATCACTGGAGGGAAGCTGTTGGCTCCCACCTCTTCCCACCTCACAGACACAGGTGTTCCCTGTACTCTGTACCCTGAACCAGCATCACTTCAGTGCCTAAGTGCCACCTCACAGCCTTTTCTGCTCTCCCCACTGTCCCACCTCCTGGTGATTGCTCCAGTACACAGTGTCCTCATGACAGAAAATAAATAAATAACTCCTCAGGTAATCAGCCTGTAAGCATCTCAGCACATTCAGGGTTTTCTAGCCCTACCCTTGAGACCTGCCTATATGAAGACACAAATACAGAAGCCTTAACCAGATGAACTTCACTTGTAACCTGTGGTGTCTCTTGCAGGAGTGAGCAGACCATCAGTAGTCTGAAGGGCAGCTCTTTCTACAAGCTCCAGCAGAGCCTTCTCTAACACTCAGATGTGGCATCCATGTGGTGCTGTAAATAGCCCACCTCATTCCCTCCTCTGGAAGGATCACATCTCGCACAATGTAAGAGGGTCTTGCTGAGATCCCCTCACCTCCAACAGACCCCCATGGTGTTAACTTTTCAGTGCAGGTGCCACCTGTGATTGATATCCGGCATCAACCAAGACACCTCCTCGGTGGTTAAATAATAATGATGGATTTCTGCTCTGGAGTGATAGCTTATGTTGTGCGGCTGGGTTAATGCATGTCAGCTGTCATCATCCTTGTCAGCTGTGGCTGTCAGTGAGCGGCAGATAAGTAAATCTGTGATGATTAATATCCTGGAGAGAGCAGGGATTAAATATTTCATTGCTTCAGACACAGAAACATCTCATTTGGGAGTCCTTTTCTAGCGGTCATGTCCTCTCGGATCACCCCAGTCCTGAGGAAGAGCAAAGGCTGTCTGAGGTTTGGAGACCATGGAGCAAGGGATCACTGGTGGCAAAGTCCCTGGAGTCAGGACGACCCAAGTTGCTGCTTTAGTCTCAGTGAATTTAAAAATAAGCAGAAACTAAAGGAAAAAAAGATTCTCATATTTTTCTGACATGCCTGACAAGGCAGTTGTGCAGAGCTGCAGAGCTCAGCGTTTGCCTTGCTGCCCCTCCACTGCTGACCAGGGACAGGTGGCCCAGCACCCATTTTGGCTGTCTCTGGACACACTGCTGAGGACCTGGTGCCATGGACCGAGGACCTGGTGCCATGGACCGAGCACCTGCGAGAGTGTGGGGGCTCACACCATGTGGGCAACACTGTGGAAAGCATCAGCCATGGTTGTAGTTAGGTAAATGAGGTTCTTCCTCATGGTCTTCCCAAAGTGATGAATCACTGAACCCTGGAGAGGAGTTTGGTGGTTGTACCTACAGCAGCACTGTGTCCCCCTCCTCTGTCTTCTCCGAGGTGTTTCTCAAAACCCATTGCTAGCAAAGTCTCAGATTATTGATTGCTTGGAGACAAGAAAAAATGTTGTCATTCAGTTTTCTTCACTTTCCTGGGCTTTACTGGTATTGCTCATAGGAACTTTATATTGAAGGGATTTTCAGTGTAAAATACCAATTTGTTGATACTGAAGTTTTCTTGGATTCTTATTTTTATCACATCAAAGGAGCTATTGTAGGAGAATTTGGAAAATGAAAGAAAATGCTCTGAGAAACAAGGTCTTGGCAACTTTGGAAACTGGCTCTTTTCCACTAAATACCTACAGAACCAAATGAAAATAAAAATTTCTTCTTTTTTGTTCCACACCAGAAGAGAGAAAAGACCCACCCTGTGGACACTGCTCATGAAATGAAGTCCTTGTTTTCCAGAAAGCCTTAATGACCCACAAACCTTTGCAAACCAGAAAGATGTACAAACACGAGCTTCTGAAAAGTCTGATTTCTTTCTTATTTACCTCATGTTTCCTGAGAGATAGGTTTTCTTTGCAATTATGAGAAATAAAAGGTTTTTGTTGTGGTTTTTGTTTTGTTTTATTTTGTTTTTAAAAGCTGAGATTCAAGTACGACATTTGATTCAGAGTTGGAACGTGGAAAAAAAATAGCATGAGCAGCTGTGACATTTCTAAACCTGAAGGTAACTGCACACGCATTTCACCTGCATCCTTTCCTCCTCTTTATAGAATCTAATCTCCTTCCTTTGCTGTGCTTTTTCTCTGGATAACAGATATGCAGTATCTTCAATATGGGTACGTTCCTATATAGGTCTGTGGTTTTACTGACTCTGGTACCTGAGGACTCAGCAGGGGGACCCCAGCAGAGGACAAGTGTTGAGGCTTTGCAGGTGAATCTTGCTGCTTCCCTGTTATGTAAAGTGCCAAAATCAGTATTCATCTGCGCATTGCTTAGTAGCAGCATTTCTGCTTTTTTTTAATTTTCATGCAGGGAAAGTATAGTTTGTGCTGTCTTATACAAAAATAGCAAATTTTATGAGATGCCTTTCCCTCAGGCCCCACAGAATAGAATTTGTTCTGTAATAAGAGACCAATGTGTTTTAATTGCTTGTTGTAGACTATTACCTGTTAAATTTGCCCGAAAGTGTGACGCCAGCAAAAAACTTTTCTGTTTTGCTTCCTTCTACTTTAGAGCTGTCAAATAACTTCAACATCTAAGGATAAAACATGACAGATGACTCAAATATGTGACAGGTCATAAAATATTGATCCTTCATGTTAAGTGCTAATGAAACACATACCATTGTGGGTGAATCTTAATTGAGATTCCTGACTTCTGACTGTTAGAACCCCAGTTTAGGCTGCAGTCTACAATTATGAAGTAATGGGTTTCATCATGGGAAACGCTAAAGCCTGTAAATAGGGAATCAATTTTACTTTTCTTAAACCAGTGCTTTTCATCCAGACTGCCAGCCATGTTTTCTGTTACAATCTACCTCTGCTAGAAATCCTTTTGGACCTTTCTGGTCCTTTTTGACTCAGGAAAGCCTAAGTTTGTATGATAATGAGAAGCACTGTGGAGCAATCAAGGAATTCCCACTGGCATTTTTTTTTAAGAACCTTCTCTTGAGTATGTATGAAATAAATAAATCATATTTACTAAATTATTTTCAGGATTTTGGAATTTCCCTGGCTAAACTTTTAATTTTCAGGCTTTTTGGGTCATTTTCAACTAGCAAAGACTCAGACTGGGCATTCTTGTGTGGTCCTCCATGAAAACAAGATCTTTTTTTGCCAAATGATAGCAGCACATGTTGGCTAGAGCTCAGTGAGTAAGATCTTTTGGCAGCAAGAAATGATGCTGCCCTACTTGAACCTACCTTTCAAGTAAAATGCTGGAAAATGATGTTAAAAATTATATTTGTAGTCTCTGCTGAACATGGGTTGTGCCTCATACACGTTTGAGGGCCATAAAATAATGCAGTGTTTCTGCAGTGAAATGTCGGCAGCTGCCAGTCTGCTGAGTTGAGTCTGTACGAGCAGACCCATGCCACATCTTCACTTCTAAAGCATTTACCCATCCGTGATTGAAAACTTATTGCAGAAAAGTAAACAACATCCCTCCTAGAAGGAGCCCTTTCTAGTGTGGCAAGCACCCTTTCTAATAGTGCAACTGTGTGCTTTCACTGCAGAATTATCTGGGGCCAGAAGAGCCCTAGTGCAAGTCTGGAGATGGGCAGATGTTCAGCCCTGAAAGTCTTGGAGCCTGCCATGGTCTTTGCTGCTGTTGAGGGGAAAGATCCCTGCTCTCCATAACTCCCATGCCTGGGAAACACACAGCTGCTGAACTTGGGCCCTACTCCGGGTGGGATGCAGAGGAGCAGATGTGCATTAGGCTATTTTATTGGAAGCTGAAGGATATATCCTCTGTGTGGGTTTGGAGGGATGGGCAAACTCTTCCATGATCCACCATGGATGCCACCATTCCCAGAGCAGCTTGGAAGTTTATTGGTTTTCCACTTCTATAAGCCAGTCTACTAAAAGATTTGAACCATCCCTGCAAATCTTGTCTCCGGTATTCATCACTGGGACTACAATATGAAAACACTATTTAGATAAACTGCCATGAAAATAAATTCAGAAGTTGTTGGAAAGACATATTCTTAGAGTTGTGATCAGTGGTTCATTGTCCAGCTGAAGGACTGCATTTATTAGAATTTTATAGAAATCTGTCTTAGGTCTGATATTGTTAAAATATTTTCATTAACCACTTGGATAATGGGATGGAGGATCTCCTCTTCCATTTGCAGGCCACAGTTGTCCAGGAGGGACTGCAAGTGTGTTGTAGAACAGAATCAGTATTCAATATTTATAACGAGTTATACAAATGGCCTGAAAAAGCAAAACACAGTTCAGTAGTAATATGTGCATGGGCCCAAAAAGGAGTTGTACAAAACATGGACATGTATAAAATAGGGACCAACTGACTACATGAGTCCATGGGCCCCTGTGTTGTGAAGACAGACAAATGCCCCACCGGGATATGTAGGCAGGAACATTATCTGCAAGATGTGCAAAGTTACTCTACCAGGCTACTCAGCAAGGCTTTGGCTGCATGGTTGTTTTTTTGGCACTAGACACTTAGAGAGCAGTGGACCTACTGCATAGAGACAAGAGCAGAGCAATAAGAGCGATCGGAAGCCTTGGAAATCTTAATGTAAGAGAAAATATGGGCAATTGAGCTGTTTAGACTAGAGGAAAGGAGACTTACTGGACATAACACTCGTAACTATGAAAAAAGCTGTTGCAAAAGGGAAAGGAATAAATCATTCTCTCTGGGGAGGTGACAAGTAATGGGCTTAAGATACAGCCAGGGAAATTACACTTACACACTAGGAAAAGCCTGCCAAGGATAAAGCTTGTTGGCCAGTAGAGCAGCTGCTGAGAGAGGGAGTGGGAGCTGGCGATGCTGGAGGCCCCATGGTGATCTCCCCACCAAAGTGTCCCCACTCCCTGCAGTCCAGCATGGCTGGAAGGAAGCACATTAAAAACCCCTATTACATCTACAGACATCCAATAGGGAGAGAGGAAAAGAAAAAGGCAGTGTCTCCATCGTGCACCCCTCACCCCACAGGAGATATGACAGCCCCCTGGGGATGCTGACTTGCAGGGGCTATTTGTAAGCCAGGGCTCAGGTGACAAGTGGTGACTTGCTGTTCACAATTTCCCCAGCTGGAGGGACTAACTTCCATAGGGATATCGATCATACTTTCTTCCCAAATGACTTACACCGAGGGCATTTCCACTGATCAGAGAAAGAAAGATTCCCCAGCCCCTATTTCTGTGCCAACTGTACTGTCTATTTTTAACAGCAGGCTGCCATTAGGATTAGTTTGCTAAAAATAAACATATTTCAAATTCAATTCATTACATAGCGCATTAGGGTAAAGGCAATTTATGCTTCACTCAAGAAAAAATATTTTTAAGAGATAAATTGGTTCATGCAAATATCTGTGTCTCGCACTCAGTGCACGTGGTACCAGCAGAGATGGTGCTCTGATTTTTGGTGGTTGATGGGATAGATCACAAAATTCAGGAAGCTGTTAAGGAGCTCAGTGCAACATCTTATTTTAACTTAATTAAAAATGTGACCATGATTATGTAAGAGAAAAATAAAAAAAGAGATGGGGGTATTAGAAACAGTTCTCCCTTACAGCTGCAGCATGGCAGAATTGTAACAGATGGGCAGACATGGGCTTTGGGGAGAGGCTATTCTTTATTATATTGACCATAATGGCTTTCTAAAACCTAAACATCACTGCTTCCTGCACACAGAACAGGGAAATATTACAAGGACATAATTTTGAATCACAAAATGCCAGTGCATAAGGATTTTTGAGTGGATTTAGATGAGCTGCTGAGCCAGGAGCTGGACAGTGATCTCTGGTGAACCCATCCTTCATGAATTGCCTTTTGAATTTTTAAAAAAATATTTTTAGCTTCCAATATGTTTTGTGGAAATAAAGTATTTCAAGCAAAACTTGCTAGTTTTGATGGCACTTTTAGCAGGAGGATTTCTAGGCCATGTAGGGAATTGCTGCTCTGAACCAAGGTTCACAAGTAGGAACTGAACCTGAGCCTCTCATACACCCCCTTGAGTGCCCCTCTCTCCTTTCCATTAAAATTCAGAACAAAAATAACGAACCATAAATAAATAACAAACCATGAAAAGATAAAATCGACTCAGAGTCTTTGGGAAATTTGGGAGAAAAGCAAAGCTTTCATTTCCAGCCAGGGCTAATGAGCAGGATGCAGTAGGTCCTGCAAAACCGGGACGGTCTGATTTTACCCACTAGAGGGAAGTGCTGTACCTAAAGTTACCAGCTCACTCACAGTGCTGGTAATTCCAAATTAAGTGGCATTACTAAGAAAAGTAATTAATGTTACTGGTAATATAATTCAAAAAAATGTAAAAGTGGAATATGCCAGAAACCGTTATTAAATGTAAAAAAAAATAATAATAACTTCTTGTGTTTAGGAGCCTTCGTTAAAAAATAATTTGAAGCTACCAGACTTTATTTTAAAAAAGACTAAAATCTACTAGTTTATCTGAAAAACATGTGGGTTTTCTATATTGTTTTGCAATGCATAGATGAAATACTTTAAATTAAAACACAGTATATTTAACCTCAGAAATTGTATCTAGAAAATAGCAGAGGATAAGCAATGATTCACAGTGATTTGTGTTAAATCTGCAAAAGCCAATACCTCACTATCCCAAAAAGGGACGCAGGCTTCCCAGGCAGGCTTCCCACCTCAGATGTGCTGCTGGGGAATGCCACGGCTGGTGGGACAGAGAAGGCTTTGAACATGGCAGGAAAGAAATCTCTCAGCCTTTCCTCATAGGAGAGATGCTGTAGTCCCTTCATCATCTTAATGGACTTTTTTAATGACATTTTTGATTCAGTCACTGAATAGAAAAATAATCTCCCTGGTCATTTCCTTATTATGAGAATGGCAATCTTTTCAGGTGCCCTCCTAAGCAAGGGCTTTCCTTGGGTGCTCCCTCCGTCCCTCAACTCTTCCTTTCCTGCTGTCCTCTTTTCCAGGAGCGTGACCAGGACACTAGGCCGGGGCAGGTGAATCACTGAGATGTTTCCTCACACACTGCTCTGACTCCAGAGGACTGAACCTCTGCCACAAACGTGTTCAGTTGCTACATGGAGGGAATGCAGTGGGAGCTGAGAGTGGCTCAGAAGATGGAGTGGGAAGTATAAAGACCTTTTAAAGCTGCCTTTTTTTCTCTCCTCTCCTCATTTATTTTTGATCCTGAAAAAACTCATATGGGCTCAACCAAATAGTGGGGCACTGCAGATGGTGGCCCAGGGCAGAGCAGCTCCCATGGGTGCTGCAGTGCAAGGTGGGCACACTGCAGGCTCAAGACACTGTCATGGACTACAAAACATTGGTTATTGCCATTTCAAAGTTCATTTTCTTCCTTCTTCCCTTGCTTTCAGCTCAGAGTCACATCTCCTGTCAGAAGCTGTCAGAAGCCTGTCCTTCTTTCCTTACCCCATGGCCAGTGGCATCCTGGCTGGTATCAGGAATAGTGTGGCCAGCGGAAGTGATCATCCCTCTGTACTCGGCACTGGTGAGGCTGCACCTTGAATACTGTGTTCAGTTTTGGGCCCCTCATTACAAGAAGGACATTGAGGGGCTGGAGCATGTCCAGAGAAGGGAAAAGAAGCTCGTGAGGGGTCTGGAGCACATGACTTATGAGGAGCAGCTGAGGGAGCTGGGGTTGTTTAGTTTAGAGAAGAGGAGATCGAGGGAGACCTTATCACCCTACACAACTACCTGAAAGGAGGGTGGGTGCAAGGTGGGTGTTGATCTCTTTTCCCAAGCAACAGAATGAGAGGAAATGGCCTCAAGTTGTGCCAGGGGAGGTTTAGATTGGATATTAGGAAAAATACTTTCACTGAAAAGGTTGCCAAGCACTGTAACAGGCTACCAAAGGAAGTGGTTGAGCCACCATCCCTGGAGGTATTTAAAAGATGGGTAGATGTGGTACCTAGAAACATGTTTTAGTGGTAGACTTGGCAGTGTTAGGTTTACGATTGGACTCAATGGTCTTAAAGGTCTTTTCCAACATAAATGATTCTGTGATTCTTTGCTTCCTCCACAGGTGACAGGCACTTTTCTCCCATTATTAAGTTTTTCTTTTCCTGTACCCATCACAATTTCAAATCTCCTCTGTCCTCTTCTGCTTTCCACTCTCTTCTTTTTTATTCCAAGAAGAGAAAAGAAGGGAGCATTGGCATCCCAATTATTTGTATGTAAATATTTTCTCTGCTTTTGTCCTGATTTAGCAAACTTTGGAGTCCTGCAGAAGCAGGCAACAGAGTCCCTTCTATTCCCATCAGGCATCCTTACTGTTTCATTCCTGGCTGGCACAGCAGTTTACAAGACTGACGGAAAACTGACATTCTTTTACCCCTGCTGCAAAACTTGTTTCAAAATTATGGGCCTTATTCTAAAATGTATATGCAGCCTTAATCCTCCTAATATGTAGGGTTTAATATGGATAAAAAGCCTGCTATGTACATCATCTCAGCACAGAATTTCAATTGCTAGAAAGGCTGAGACTGAATTAAAAACGAAGCACTGTGCATGGCAATGAGCTCATTTTGACAGGCTGAATTAATTTTAAATAATAAGGAAGTAATTTCCATCTCACTAAATGCCTGCATTTTTCTGCAAAAATAAAACACTATAGTCAGAAAGATACTCTTGAGAAATGTCTCTCATAGAGATAAGTAAACCAGACAGCAATTAAAAAAGTAAATAATTACATAATTACAATAGTAAAAGGTAGTATTAAGTATTAATGCACTTCAAGCCCAGCTGCTTTGATTGAGTTCTGCTTTATCTCATTAGCTTTATAATCAGAAAAATATCATCATCTGAAGATACATAGATTTAAGCACAAACAAATACCTCCAGCAGTCAGATATGGCTGTTGGGAGGATGTAGTCACAACTGTCTGACACCAGAGAAAAACGCTTGAGAGAAAAAGGCATAGGAAGATGTAGAGAAAGAGATCCCTACACCACCACCACTGTTCCCCACTGTCCCAAAACTTAGAAGCTTAAGAATGAAATGTCCTCTGGACCATCATGTGGGAGACATGGCTTGCTTCTGTTGAAGCATGACCAGGAGAAGCAACAGTGCTTCCTGTGAGAATCAAGATGTTATAATGCTCATAATGAAGCTGAAAGAGTGAAGTCCAGCTCTCTCCTCTGGAAGGGAGGAGTCACTCCTGTACCGCAGCACAGCCACTGGGCTGGGAGTTTTCCCACCATGGCACTGCAGTGATGAAGGTTTGCATCAGAGCCTCTGGGCCACCCTTGGTACTAGACAGTGGTTTATTTAATAAACTATGCCCAGGTAGACCCTGGTAGATCCATGAGCAGCGCTCCCATGCCCTGGGGAGAGCAGTAACCACCAGACACCCTCCACATCTCTCCTGGAATACCGAACTATTTTCTGCACAGCATCAGTAGGGGTACCTAGGTCAGGGGTGTCTTGTGTTTGTGTGCGTAACCACTACTCTAGCACAGCCTCTGGGCAGGGGTGTAGGGCCCTCTCTCTAAACAGTAAAATAACCCCCTTTTTCTCGAGCAGCATGGTGGTTTGAATGTCCACCCAGGAGCTGGGAGATCCTGGTTCAGCTCTAATCCTTGTACTAGCTGCTTGACTGCAAATTATTCTATAAAATGCAGCCTTCTTTGTCCTGTAAGTGAAACAGGGAGAAAGGGAATAAAAAAGCAAGATCAAGGATGACATTGTAGCCTGGTGACAGGGACACTAAGCTGTTGAAAAGGTGATCTGACTTCCACTCTCTGCTCCCATTAATATTTAATAGTCATTAAATTAAAAGTCAGGGATGTGTAGGATTAACTACAGGTCAGCATCCTCACACTTATATCTGAATGAATGAGATAGTGTTAGTACGGATGAAAATAAGCTATTAGCAATGAGCACGGCCAGTATGTCATTAACAGGCATAAATTTAAATGATTTAAACACTGTCTCTGAGAAAAAAACAAAACAATGAAATGGCTGCTCCAGTACAGAGATCCACACAAACCCTGCAGCAATGCCGAAACCTCCTCCAGTGCAGAGACTCGCTATGATCTGAAACCATTTGGCAAAAATCAGCCCTTTCTCTCTGTGGATTTTCTCAAGGAAGTTGCAAGAGACTGACACTGCTGACCACTGAGAAAACAGCCGTAACCAGCTTTGGATGTGCTCAAAAGCAGTCATCACAGAACAGCAGCCTTTGAAGGATGCTGTGACTGAGCCACCTGCATTGCCAGGAGAGGAGGCGAGTGCCTTGCGCAGGTGGACGCCTGGCTCCTGCCGCACCGAGGCTCGTTTTTAGTTTGCAGAGTTTGAATGGCTGATGGCCAGAGCTGCAGGAGTGTCCTCCTGCTCCCCTCTGGCCCTGCCCTGCCACTGAGGCACAGAAGAGACACAGCCGACTTCTCCTCTGCTGCGGTTCCTATTTTGGGTGCAACTTGGGACCGTCACTGATCGCAGCTGTTAGTGCAAGATTTCCTCATCCCTTCCTTGCTCATTAAAATGAAAAGCAGCCTAATCCCAAGCAACCTTTCCACGTCTGGAGGAACCAGAAGTGAAGACTCTGGTGGGCAGCCTGTCCCCTCAGTGGAGAGGGGTGGATGGCTTTGCCATCCTCTGCGTAGGTAGGGCTTCCCACCAGCTGCATGGTTTCCCTGCACTGATGAGCAAAGAGGAGGAGGGCGGTCCTCCACGGAGGGATGCCTGCTGGATTTGACCAGGCAGCTCAGACCTCAAGCAGCTTTTCCCACAGTTGCTAAGAAACCAAAACAGTCATCTGAGCTGCCAGAACAAGTGTTTGGTACATTTTTCCCCCCATTTGTCTCATTCTGGGTAACAACATCATTAAAGCCTCTCAGGGCTTTCCCTGTACTCCTCATGGTGAAGAGATGGGAAGGCACAATGCTGGGGAAGAGAGTTTGTCCTCGGTAGCTTTTGCAGGAGGGCTCCGATTGCACAGGTTGTCTCCGTATGTGGCCATCAGGAAGTTCCTTACATTAAACTGTCTGCAGGAGTCTCAGAGACACTTAATTCACAGGTGTTATTCAAGAGCTGTTTCAGTTGCCCCTTCCAGCCACTGTCAGCAGGTCAACGTGAATCTCCAGCAGCTCCAGACGTGACTCTGATGAAACCTGTTGTCCAGCTCCCTCCTTACAGCAGTGTTTCAAATGACAGTCCTCAGTTTGTCCCTCTGCAGGCCTGGCTTGGGCTCACATCTCACCCGTGGCCATCTGCAGGGTGCCTGGGAGGAGGGACAGGGCCGATTGCCCTGCGGGGTTTTGGCTCTCCTTGCTGGAGCTCCATCAGGGAAGAGATTCTATGGGCATCCCCACAGCTGAGAGCCAGGCAGCCAGGGAGCCACTGAAGAACAAAACCGCTCACAAGGTTATGCAGGAACCTCACCCAGGAGAAAACTGCCACCCACGTTTAGCTGCAATAACAGAAATTAATGAGAAAATGGACTTGGGCAAAGGACAGGGAGCTGGTCCCTGCATCAAGGCAGAGGTAGGTTTCCAGATCTGCTTTGTGTAGCTGCAGCACAAAGCATTTTCCTTTGGTTGAATGGGACTGGAAGGCCGATAAAAAACCTTGGGGAATAACCTTCCCTGCATAAATGACTCTGGGAACTTAGCTTCTTTATTCCACTGTCATGTAAGGATTTTTCAAAGTTCAGCTGCATGTTCACGATTAATAATAGATCCAGCTCAGTAGAGACTTGTAGTGTCTTGGAAATGTCACCTATCAAGATACACAAAAGATGCTAAAAGAACCTCAAAATATTAACTACTCTGTGTGTTTGCTAACAGTGCTGTGCTGACCGTGAGGGCTGGATTGCTGTTCCCAGCACAACACCTGTAAATTCTGCCAGTTCCCTGGTGAGCTCGGATTGTTTTTAATAAGCGGTTACATGTCATGCTTCCCTCATGCGAAACCTCCTGTTTTTGGATGGAGCTGTGGCTCTGACAAAGTTAGTCTTTTTTTCCTGCAGCCTTGGTGGAAACTGGTTGTTGGATCAGCTCATATATTTCGTAACTCTGGCAAATAGGTTTGGGTGTTATGCACGTCAGTAAAATGCACAGTTCTGTAGTGCATGAGAAAGAAGTGACACGGTGCTGGGAGCAAGAGTGACCTGGGCTGAGCTTCTGAACCAAGACAGTTCTGCTGAGCTGGCACTCCTGGGTGCTCCTGCTCTGTGACAGGGTGGCCTGATGAGGCGTTATAAATGGTATATATAAATTATACCATTTATAATGGTATAAATACCGCAATGAGATAAATACAGGCTTGGTGGGAGCATGAGGCACGTGAAGAGCCACGTCCATGGCAGTCAGAGGAGCTAGAGTGGCAGTGCTCACTGGGAATAGGCATTCCCCAGGAACGGGCAGGTGGGAAAGTGCAGTTCTCCCCTTTTAGCTGTAAGGTGAGACCAGAGGTCTGTGCAGTCTGTACCTTTTTTCTGGCAGTGGCCAGCAGTGGATACCTAGGGCAGAGCCCTAGGACAGGGATAGGGATGTTTCCCCAAGATACTGTACCATCCTCCAACAATTCGCAGCACAGGGACTTTGGGAGCCCAACAGGCATCATTGCATGTAAGAACCTTGCAAGTCTTTTTCATGAATATACCCAGCTGTTTTGTGAACACTTTTAGCACGCACAGTCTCAGAGAGGGAACCACAGGCACATGAAGTCCAGGTCACACAGGGTGTTGCAGCCTGCCTCGCCTCAACCCAAAGCCCAAGGCACTGTGTCAACCACTCAACCATCTTCCTCTCCCAAGGGTGAATCAGCATTGACCTCACTACAAACTTTGCAGGAGACAACATTCACCCAGGCAGTCATTAATTTTTCAAGCAGTGTGTGTGGCTTCAGATTTAAAAGGAAAAAAAGGGCTGGTCCCTCAAAGCCAACAGCATGGCTTACAGGGATCTTGTGTGTGCCCCACGCTCAAGCAGGGAGGGAGACTTCTGAAGATCATGGAAACAGTTTGCTGCACCTTCTGGTAGTATCATTGATGGTGAGTTAAAACAGGAACAGGAGAATTTCTGAGTAGCTGGGTAAATGGTCAAGTTACCTAATTGGGTTCCTCCAGACAGCTGCTATCCTTAGCAAGAAATGAACATATTATTTTGTAATGGCACAGTGTTTAGCAAATCCTGCCAAAGGAATATATGGTTCCTGTTCTTTTATTTCACTGAGCAAAATATTCATGTATTTTTCTAAGATGTTTCTATCAGGCAATGTTTAAAAACATATCTGACTGACTGACTGAGTTTACTGTTCCTGAAAAGAGGCTGGAGTAAGTCTTTAGGATGCTCTAAAGCTCCTATCCCAACAGGTAGTAAGAGAAGACTGTCATACTCTGCACATCATTAGCATGAAGTGTGTTCAGCCAACTTGGATGGTATTTTGTGTTAAATTCTCTACCTGGGAAGTGACATCAACTATGTACTGTGCTAATATGAATCCCCGGGCCAGCACCGGCAAATTACTACCTGGTATTTAGGCTTTTCAGGGGCGTTTGAGTGCAATTTGTGCTTTTGTTTCATGTGAGTGGTCTGTAAATACCGCCTGTTGTCTTTCATACAACAAAGGTTATGTGAAGGAGGCAGTTTTTGTAGGACTCAGTAAATGTTACCACTGTCAGTGATAGGGTTGCCTTTAAAGCTGATGAAAAACTGCACTTTTATGTGTCTCTGGACTTGAGATCATGGAGAGACATTTATTATTAGGGGCATGTAAACTTCAAATTAATTCAATTCTAAGCATGTGAATGAAGCATCATAATATTTTATACAAGCTATAATTAATTAGAGATAAAATGTACAAGCAATGCAGTTAAGTTATGACTTGCACGTATTTTGTAATGTTATTGAAAACCTATCACAAACAATTTGACAATATTTGCTGCAGGACGTAATGTCCATCGTGGCTGACATTGGCAAAATGGGATTAGCCATTTCAAACTCTCTAATTTTGGATGCATTTTCTGTAGCATCTTAGTTAAAAAAAGCCAAAATATCCAGGCTTTAAAAACTTAACCCTTTTAGTCTAGTGTAGAGAAATCATCGGTATAAAATAACTGTACTCTTTTTTGTTTATTAACTTTGATACGTAATTGAGAAGTCTATTCTCCACTCTACAGTGACCTATTTAATCACAACTAATTCTTGTTCTTTAGAAATCTTTGTAGCATCTCTGATCTTTCTAATCTGTTATGAATGTTGTCTTATTAATTACAAACTACTCTGGAGGCGGCTGCTGTCAGCAAATAATTTTTTATAAATCACAGAGCTGAAATAAGCTGCTCAGGGAGGTTACAGTAAATACTTTAAGACTCAAATCCAGCTCAAGCATCATATACAAGGTAAAGGTGAATGAATGAACGACCTCTGGATGGTAGGTAGCATGCTGAAGTCTGTTCAACAGAGTCTACTCAGACAGTATCCTGTGCTCACACTGTCACTTGCCTTGGCTTTTCCCCTGGGAAAAGAAAAATAATTCTGGACATAGATGTCCTGAGACACTTTCCCTATCCAAATCTTATTCATAAATGCCTTTTCACTTTCCACAGAGATTTTTTCCTTAACATAACTTTAATGTAACACCAGATGTTTTGCAGGCATATAAAACACTCTCCATTCATAGTAACTTAGAATGGAGGCAGGAGCCTGGCATTAATTTCTCCTCCAGAAAACAGCACAGAACAAGCCTGATTTCTTGAAAATGGCTCAAACCTATGGAAAACTTGAAGATTGGTATGTTTTGAAGGTCTCTTTGGTGGCACTGTGGGAGCAGGTTCTGTGTTGCAGAAGGCCTGAGATGGGAGAAGAATGCACCATGAAAAGGAAGGGGAAAAAGGAAGTCTGGAAGAAAGGAGGAGAAAAGCAGGAAAACCCATAGGAGCAGTTTTATGGAAACTTTTGAAAGGTTGCACCATGAACTTGAGAAAGAAGATGAAGGTGACGCTGTGAAAGGATTTAGTGTGTTTTGCTAGGGAACTGAAGCAAGAAATCGATTTTAGCTGTGACATTTTGAGGAAAGGCAAGGTGAGCATCGAGAGGGCCAGAACAGAGAAGGTCACAGAGACTGAGGATGAAGCTATCAGGGCCTTACTGTGAGAACAAATAATATTTTGTAGGACACTTTTGAGGGAATGTCAGGAGGATTAAATGACAGCATCAGTCTGGAGAGAAGAGGGAAGATGGTGACAATGTTGAAAATAACACTGAGGGTGTGTGCTGCCTGCATGCGGAAGCAATTAGGTTTACCAACTACCATTGAACAGGGTAGGCATGTGAGGTAATATAAAGGGGTCAGTTTTAGCCATAGCTTTATAGCTAAATGATGCCATCCAGCATTACTGTCCTGGAGAGTGGAGACCTGCCTACAGAAGAGGGAAGGAGGTATTTAAAAAAACAAAACAAACCAAGATGGAGGCTCCAGTGAAATGAAGGAAGTTTCCAGAAGGTGATATTGCTAATGAGGAAGATTTAGGAACAAAATCTGTGGACAACAGCTGAATTGAAACAGGTAAGGGAAGAACAGCACAAAATAGACTTTGGCAGTATGAAGGACAGAGATGAGAGTTGCAGGGAGAAGGCAAGGCTGGCTTAAAAGATCCTGATTTTTAACCTGGTACAGCCCCCCATGTACATGTGCTCTTGCTCTGTTCTGAAATGTTGCTAGGGCAGCATCTGAGGATTTTCTATATTTGCCCCCAAGGTTTAGCAGGTTGGAGGTGCACATGCACGTATCCAGCCACTGTATCTCACACCGATCCCCTGAGTATGTGCCTAGGATGTGTCACACTTGGAGGCTGCAGTACCCATGAACATGCCCATATCCAGGAGAAACACCTCCTTTCTCTGCTATCTTAACAAGTGTCCCTTTCCCACGTATCTGGGCAGAAGCAAATTTTACAGACTGAAGGGATTTTGTGCTGGATATTGCACGTACCATTGATTGTACGTGTCTGCACATTTGATCTCAACCAGGCACCATCTGACCCACTGATTTTTGGGTGGTTGAGTTTGTCATATCCTTGAGTCAGGCATCCAAAGGCAGTCCTCCAGGGATTATATGACATTCATCCAGAGGTGAGCACGCTCTCCACAGAGATATCCTATTGATAAGGGGAGGTAATGACTTAGATGGAATCATTACTTATCCTTCCAGTAAGTCATGTCCTGATTTAGTAACATATTCCATTTGTAGATCATATTGTCTCCAGTGAGTCTGCTTTACAACAGCAGTGCAAACAAATTAAACAAAGTTTTGATATGCTTTTATCAAAGATCCATCCCTAGTGTCCTTTGATTTACTTCTTGAGATCTCCTCTGGCACGAACTGGATGGAAGCAATATTTTCTCCTCCTCAAAGTTGATCTGAGCTCAAGCACCTCTGAGAATATATGAGCTCTGCCTTTAGAGCTGGCTTCAGGCATTCTGGAGAATGACTGCCCTTCCCTTAATATATAACAGGCTGAAGATAGCTGTATGTCTTCATTTCAGTGAAACTGCTTTTTTTCCTGCATTTACTTGGCATCCAGATGGTGGTGCTCTCTGTGTCCTGAGCCAGTACCAAAATGAAAAAAACCTGCTGCCTTTTTTTGCTGGTTGAGAAAGGGAGCTACAGAGGTACATGACCTCCTTGCTTTTTTCCACCCTTCCCTCTCTAGTGAGGACCAAAATTAATGACAGATCTCATTTGCCAGCAGGGAAAGATTCTTGCATTTTGTCATTTTTGTAATTGCCTCATAGAGGTTAGAGATGGGAATAACCTTTTAATTACCCTTCACACCACTCCAAGTCTGTTGAAGATGGTTTTCTACAGAAGGAGGTATGGTTTCCAGCACACATTTTAATATGAAACAGAAATCTGGTTCCATGGGCAGCAAGCTGTACAGACTTGTTTTTGTCTCAAGTCATTTTGTCTCTAGTCTTTCAGAGGATCATTTTCTGCTGAAAATGCTGTGATTAAGAAGATGAGCACTTGAGGTCACATGGTGCTAACATGATTGTCAGTAGGACTACGAAAGAGAACTGTATCTTAAGAAATAAGAAAGTGCTCTTAAAGATGAGGGTGTTGAATGACTGGAAAATCCAAAGTAGCTGTTCATCAGCAAGACAGGTAAAGCAGTGTGTGCAACAGTATCAGTCAGTTCTAGCTCAACTCATGTATCATAACTTGCCAGGTTAACATATTGCCAGGTTGTAAGATGCTACTGGTCTGCCTAGGTTTCTGCCCCTCTTGCCTGTTAAATCCTTTGGGTAGTCTGAGACAGGAGACTACTTGTTGCCATTGTACAGGAAGCCAATGACACACAGCAAATGCAACCCTTATGACAGCGGGTAATGTCTGATCCTTTAGCCATGTTTGATGAGTGGTTCAGCCCTGGTTCCCACATACTGTGGTTTGCATGGGACTGACAGCGTCCACCTGACACAGGAATTCTTGTGGTAGGGCAGGCTTTGGGGTTGCAGACACCAGCACAGCCAGAACATGGGGTTCAGACACAAGCCTAGCCAAGCTGTCTTCCACAGTGAGCATGAGAGAGGGAACCCACTCCTGTCTATGAACAACACCAAGATCTTTGTTCTGCTTCAGATCTTCATGGTCTGTCTGGTGGCTGTTTGCCATAGGAAAAGGTTGGCATTTTGGGGACTCATGATGCGGAAAGGTTGGCCAGCCCTCACTGTGCTCTGCTGAAAGAAGGAAAGCTTGAGGTCAGCTGAGCTTTTCAATGTCTTTGATAAAGGCCCCACAATTTTCACACATCAGGATGTTGGATAGTCTTTGGACATGGGAGGCATTGATATTCCACTGGGCAGATTTTGCTTTCCCAGCTGCCCCATGGGCTTTCAGGAGCAAGTTGGTCTGTGGCCCTCAGCCAGCAAAGCACTTAGATGGCAGCAAACCTTTCAGTCTATGGATCATCCTGCTGATTTCATTAGGGCTCCTTACAGACTTCCAGGAAACAATGTGCTTTTCTGGGCTGGGTCCAGCATCTCTCTCATGTTCCTATTTGCGTAAAGCTCTTTCACATCCCCTGAAGCCATATTAATATGCTGGATGGGCTATGGACACTGCCCGGGACTGCGCTGTTTGCTTGAGTCATAACCACACTTACAAAAATGAATGAGTAGAGTGTGCTTTTGGTTAAAGTTAAAAAGCACTATTCTTTTGGATTGTGAGCAATATGAGCCTCAGGAAAAGGCAAGCTCTGCCTACGCACTGTTCCAGTGATAAACACACGTACTCTTGTTTACTCCCAGAATAACAAGACTTTGAGCTTAAAGTTGGCAATGCTGGAGGGGATCAGCAGGTGGCTGAGAACAGCAGGTGGGAGCACAGGAAGATGTGGTGTGGTACCCTTTTTGTGAGAGATGGATCCCAGAGCCCCAGAGGTAGCACTGCAACAGCAGCTTGAGTGAGCACAACAGGATGGGTCAAATGGAAATGTCAGGATAGAAGACCTTGTGGAGATGACAGAGACCAGTGTGCATATTGAGCAGCAAAGGACTGCCAGGGATCAGGACATGAGACAAGAAATGTCCTGATGAGGGCATGCCTAGCTCTGTGGCACAGAGTATCTAAACACAGGGAAAAAAGGGAATTGAGCAGTAGGCAAGTGAGCCAGACTGATTATTTCAGAGAGTGCTGGCTTTTGCTTAACTCTGCTGTTGGACAGATGAAGTGGTGAGCAGTAGCAGTGTTGACAGATTCACAGCCACCCAGAGTCACTGTGAGGAGCTATGTCCCTGCCTGGGAAGTGCAGAGGGTGTCATGGTAAATCTCAAGGCATATGTTCCTGCTGCTGAAAGACTGCAGAGAGAAGCTGCCTGGGAAAGATGATGGAAACCAGTCTTCTAATCCGACCTGGTCAGAAATGTGTGTGACTGAAGGCTGAATGAATTTGTAGGAGACCCTTTTGATCAACGATGAGAGTCTGTGACTAATTTTCTGAGGATTTAACCTTAGGGATAAAACTGCACTGTAGGTTATTAGAAAACCCATTCCTGTCACTTGCTCAGAATGATGTAACTGGAGAAGGTAACTGTGTCACAGGATTTGGTGAAGGATGCTCTGAGCCTCAAAGAGGAAGCCAGTAAAGACAAGTGGGTTTGCAGAGAAACACATGAGAGCACAGTGCAGTGGGATGGGGTGGCTGGCTATGAGGACACTGCTGGAGTTGGCTGAGTATGTAATATTGACCTTTCCTTATGCTCACAAGCAGAAGCAGCGTACAGTAGCCTTACACTCTCGTGTGTGTCTGCAAGAGGGAGACGGTGACATTGAACAGTCTGCAGTGGCTCTTCAGGACTGTTCTCTTAGTGATGAATTTGTGTCCTGGTGTCAGCTATGTATGTGCATGCAATTTAGAATGGCATTTAAATTTTGTAGCTGAGGCTGTTAACATCGTTTAAAATAACAGAGTCATACAAAAAACACAGCAGGAGCAGACTTCAGGAGGTCGTGCAGTCCACTCCTTGTCCCAAGGCAGGCTAATTGCACCAATGTAATTTCTGATGTGTTTGAATAATTTGTCCCTAAGGCTCTCCAACACTGAAAGCTCACAGTACCCTTAGGGAATTGTTTCTTCTGCTTCATTCTCCTCACTGCTGAAAAGGCTGTGGGATTTTTGTTCATCATATCTAATTTAAATAGCTCTTTCTGGAATTTAAAAATATGGTTGCAGATGCTGTTATCCACATACGGACAAAACCAAAAATGCTGACTCTCATTTATGGACTACTCCTTCACGCTTGTAAAATGAGAGAACTGAGTTGGAGACATCCCTGCCATGCAAGGGAAATCTGTGGGGAAACCAGGCTTCTTCCAGCGGCACTGGGCTGTCACAGAAACCGGAGATGGCTGAGTAAGGAGATCGGCATGAAACACCCAGATTATACAAATGAACAGGCTGAAACGCTGCATGGCTCAGCAGTTCTCTGCCAGATACAGATGTCTGAGAGACAGCTGGTTGCAGCAGTCCTGTAATGGGGGTCAGAGAGTTGAGAGGAGGTAGGTGGCAACCAGGGGAATTAGCCCAATTCAGGGATCTGAACTTTGGACTAAGAGTAGTTTAGTGAAAGAAAATGGGAGCAAAAATGCTTAAGTGGGTGCTTTGGAAGAATGGACTATTTCTTGTCACTGTGGCACAGTGCAGCAAGATTCAAAGGCAAATTCAGGATCCTGAGGTGGTACTAGAGATGGATTAGTGAGTTGGCTCCTGCCAAAAATGATCCGTGGGACACTCATTTACCACGCTTTACAATTGTGGGTAGATGTTGGCTGTTGTGACATTTTGTTTTGCTGGGCAGGATGGAGGAAGGTGAGTCTCCAGCCAGCGAGGGGAGGAGGTGGAAGGTTGTGGGGTGGCCCAGCTCTGCATGTGTGTCGTGGCTCCAGCTTCCCCGAGGA
This sequence comes from Mesitornis unicolor, assembly GCF_000695765.1. Classification (NCBI taxonomy): domain Eukaryota; kingdom Metazoa; phylum Chordata; class Aves; order Mesitornithiformes; family Mesitornithidae; genus Mesitornis; species Mesitornis unicolor. Next base: position 67,122 of record NW_010201091.1, read on the forward strand.
GACAAAGGCCTTGGAGAGCGAAGGGGCCGAGCTGAAGAAAGAGCACAGTGACTTTCTGGCGGCAAGAACAGAGATCTACAGCCCCCCCTGCCTTGGGGCTTCGATTGAGTCTCAGAGGCTCTGACTGCTGGCAGGAACTCACTGAGGAGAAGGACGCAGGGAAATCACAAACCTGTTACTGATTCCCTCCCATTTCTGCAACCCATCCTCAGCACTAACCATACTTGAAAATACAGGTTCCAGGCTTCTTTTGCAATGGCTTCAAAAAACAATCTTGCCTCTGTAGAGACTTATTTTCCCAGCTCTATTTTTCCCTAGCTTTGAGTTCACCACTGACATTAATTAGGACTTCCCAAGCCTCGTTAGCCTGGTGTTTTCCTTTGTTGCTAAGAACAGCGAAGGTGACCTTGCTCACCAGGTAGATTTTCTCAGCTCTGACAGTCTAATCATTAATGTCTTAGGAACAGAAGTAGGGATCTTACATGGGAAACTTGAGAAGAGCTATAATAATATCTCACAGACAGCTGTCAGTGTCAGCTGGCATAGCTCCAATAACCCAAAAGTAGATATGTTTCTGATAAGTCATCCTGTTCTCACATGATACATGCTGTAGCTCCATACATATTATGCATACTGGGTGCAATGGAGTGAAGTGGTATTTTTGTTGCATAATAAGAAAATACAACAAATACCTACACATGTAGCTCAGTTGCAAGTGGCTGAACTGGGTAGACTGCATATAACCAGCATTTGATAATATAATAACCAGCATTTGATAATCTGCATTTTATTATCCAGAAAAGTGGAACAGGGACCAGCGCACTGATCACTGGTGATCTGGTTTCAAATGATAGCTTACAGCATAGCAAAAATTATTTTGGAGGCTTCACTTTACTCCCCACCCATACAGTCATGAAATTGTAGAATCACTGAAAACTGTAAGTAGGAAGGGATTTCTGGAGGTCATGTCAATCCCCTGCTCAAAGCAGGTCCAACCTGAGCAGGTTGTTCAGGATCAAGTTCTGAGTATCTCCACAGATGGAGATGACACTATCTCACTGGTAAACCTGGTCAATGTTTGACCATCCTCATGGAAAAAAAACATAGTGCACTTAAAATACGAGTGGCAATCCCAGGGGAACAGAAACCTAGGCAGGGAATAACTGAGTTCTGCTTCTCAGTACCAGGCAGCACCAGGAGACCTGTGTGGGTAAGTAAGTTTCAGGATGCCGTGAGTGGTCTCACCTTCATAAGCATAACATACACTAAGATTAAAAGAAATATATAAACACAGAAGAACATATTTGCCCATAGTTAGTCTTTTTTAAAACAGAATACTGTGAAAACACAATGTTTTTAATTCCAACGTGGCATCTGTCACACGAAGTTTGACAACAAAGGAGTCGCCACAAAGCATTCACATGACAAAGGCACAGATGCGGGTAGCACAGCTGCACTAGAACCAGGCTTGGCTTCTAGAAAAGGCAAACTGGGAGCTGCTGCTTTCCACCGGCAAGCACAGGAGGTGTTGGTATTGTTTCTGACTCATTTGGATTGTGCACTTCTACATTTCTACAGCAGGTTTCTAAGCAGCCATATCCAACAGGGCCCTGATCCTTGTAGGTATTTGTGAACGCTACTTAAGAATAACATATACAGCTTGCAGATTTGCCAATAGCAGCTGCCACAAGCTACTGAAAAAGGCAGATCATTAAGACTATACAAAACCAAAGCTGGGAATATCAATACCAAACGTAACGCTTACATGTTGCTGAACATGCTGCCTAACATCAGAAACACGAGACAACAGCAGAAAGCCATGCAGCGTATGTTGGCAGAAGCGCGCAAACATTTCACAACTTGTCCCCTGGATGCCATGCTCACACTTACATTAGTCTGTGTCATACTACCTTAACTTGTTTTAAGCATTTCCATCGTCTGTGAGGTAGGGAGGGAAAAACAGAATAGTTAAGGTATAGTCAAATGAGATCTTGCACATTGTAGTATAATTTGCAAACAACCTCAATATTGGTTGTAGTGTGGAGAGTGTGAATGGTTCAGGCTTCTGTCTCAATTTATCCAGACAGGGAACTTTCTGAAAGCCAGATGAGTGATTCAATGGGTTACTAAGGAGGTAGATGAAAAAAACCAGGATTAACAGAGGAGAAATAGTGATAGAACATAAATAAACACATAAAAAGGTGAAGAATTTTTGTGTCTTACTACTTTTTTTTTGCTGTCATGACAGAATCAAAACTCCCAATAACGGTTTTGACCAGGGGGCAATTTTAAACACTATGTTAATCTGGCTACTTCAAAAATATTTGAATAAAGATGCAAAATCGAAAAACAAACCACCACAAATCAGAACAATGAATTAGATAAAAGATAAAAGTACATTATTTATAATCTCATTATATACAGGTCTACATAAGTCTTTCTTCTAAACAAGAAATTACAGTAATAAAATAAAAATAATACAGCTATCTTGTTGATAAATTGCTCATCATTTTTTATTATACTTCCAAAATCATAAGTACTGTTGAAAGACCCAGTCTACCAAATCCTTATATGCATGAACTCTCCTAATGGTTTAGATTTTAAGGGCAGCCATGCATTTGGCTTTTAATTACACACCCACAGAAGCCTGCTTTGGTGAGATCCTGTAGCCATGATGCCTTGAGAAAGCCCAGGAGAACCTGAAATTACTTTAGACCTCAAAGGACCGTATCTTCAGTCACCTACTCACATAATTTATTGTGAATTTATAGTACTTTGCATAAGTCTATAAACCTTTTGTGTCTGATGGGGACAGACACTAGAAGTCACCTACAAGCCGAAGATTTGTATCAGGAAGAAATGTGTACTTTCACATCTATATATTATACTTCTTAACAGCTAAAAATCTGTAACAAGCATGGAAGAAACAAGAGTGTCTCCTGGAGGAGTGGCAGAGTAATCAATGAGGTTAAAATTCTGCTATTCAAGGAGATGCTAAAATAGAATTTGAGAGACTGTCTTACAGCAATCATTTCTTCACTAGGAACATAGACCAATGGTTCTACTACCTCTTGAAAACTGTTTTAAAAACAATTTAAGAATTAACAATTTAATTGTTTAATTAACAATTTAAAACAATTTAAGAACTTAGAAGTGCCTTTGACATGTAAATCTCAAATAGCCAAAATAAGATCAGAATTATATTTTCTAGCTGGGTCTAATGCAGAAGAACTGTGAAATACAGCAGAGGAATTAGACACGGTAGCTGGAAAGATCTAAATGCATTAAGTGACTGGCATGTCCCTGGTGAAAACAATAAATATATTAACTTTTCTAAAGTTTCGCAGTAGGCAGTAAGAAAATAATAATATGTATATGGTATGTGTGTATATATTTTTTTTTTGTTAAAGAATTTGCTGGATTTCTGTCTTTCTTGGAAGCTATGCCTGTTTGTATACTGGTACTGGACTGCCTCTGTTGGCTTGTCCCCTCCCATTATTTTGGCACCAAAACAGACAGAGGTGCTGGAGGATACGTACACTGGTAGAGCACTGCGATACAAGCAGTTGTCTCACTTATAATTCTGGGGAAAAAAAATGAGGTAAAATACCGTATCAAACAAATGATATCAACAGCATTTTACTTCCCACTCCCCTGCCCCCATTTTATTTTGCTCCTTCTGCACTGTGAGAGCCAGCTATGAGGAATCTGTAGTGACGTGATGGTGCTTGGCTTCTCGCCTCCCTCCAGCACATCCCAGTTGAGTGGAACTGATGCTGTTTTTTGCAGATTAGGCAGCAGTTGTTACAATTCTGCAGCATTACACCAACTGTACACACTTGGGAAATATCCTGGGAAAACCAAGACTGAGAAGCACTGAGAAGCACTGAGAAGGCTCCCCTCCTCCCCATGCTCTGCCGTTCCCCAGACACAGGAGCTTTCCCCAGGACTGCCCAAGGATGTCCCTGCCTGTCCTGCCCCCAGAACACACCAGCCGTGCAGACACCAAGGGTCCTGGGATGTGCATTCCCACCCCCTGGGATGCCGTGCAGAAGACCCAGGGGAGTTCAAGTGCTTATTGCCTGTCCCATGGGCCTTGGTCCAGGCTCGCCATCCCCATAGAGATCAAGGCTTAATTATTACCCTGTTAGTGTAAAACACACATAAGTAGAGCCAATCTCACTGCTCAAGTCACCTGTGGCATCTGCACAGGTTTGTTGCCCTGAGGAACATCTCTTCTCTGCAGGAGACTCTCCTGCCACCCTCTGAGTTAGATCAAGGGCCATGTCCCCTCCATATGTATGTATCACGTAGTCATAGTAGGAATAATTTTTGGACCTTAACTGGTTAATAAACAATGTTTTCCTTTGGTCAGAGGTAAAACTCTTGTCCTTCCTTGGGGTATTCCTTGGCATCTTTCATCGAGGGATGTACCTTTCACTGAGCCTTACTTTCTGCATCAGTCTGTATACCAAAATACACATACAACATAGGTTTCTAAGCAGGTTAAGTGCATATAGCTGATGGCTGTCTTCCAAACAAGTCCACTCATGGGAATGACCCAGCACTTGGTGGTGAACTGGGAAGACTGATCCCCAACCTCTTTTCTTAGGTAAACCGTGACAATGTGCCTGAGATACTGGCAGGCCTGGGGTCATGTAGTGATGTGCCCACATCCAGGTTTCAGTCATGATCAGGAGATCATTTCTGAGGTGAATCTCCCATTTACTGTGCTTATTCCAGCTGAAAACCGTCACCTGTGGGTCCAAGTGGGAGCTCGACTGAGACAATGTCCTCTCTCCACCATGCTGCTGGTGTGGACATCAGTCCCTAGCACAAGACATTTCACCCTGCAGCGCTGCTCCTATTGCTAATGTAGATGTTACTTGAGTGAATCCTGCTGACTTGATTGATCCTGTTTAAATCAATGCGATTGTTTGTACAAGCAAGTTGAGAGATCTGGCCCTAAGTGGCATTTACTCCACCATATTATTTGGCATATAAATCAGCTGTCTGGGGCTGTGAGTTTAGGAAAAAATCTATTAAAGTCAGTGAAGAAAGTACATATTTACAGTGGAATAACTGATGTTAGCACTTGACTCATTTTATTTTGATGTGTAAAGCAGTCTTGCTCTGGAGGTAGTTTACAGACATTCTTCTGTCTTTTGGGATCCTTGAATTTAGGGCTATAGGAGAAGTAATCAAGTTCATTATAATCCCTTCCTTACAAAATATCATATACATGGGTGAATTTTTAAATCTAGAAATATTGATGACATCTTGCTTATGGCAATGAACAGGTTTTAATACAACAGTAAAGAACTGTCTTCTTAATTAGTCTCCACTGATTAAACATACAGATTATTTAGAAAAAGCCTAACACAATGGAAAGGAAGACTAACTAATGCAGTGGCTGTATTCCCAGGATCACATGCAATTCATCTTTACTAAGCTAACCGAGCTTCTATAATCTCAAGGCATTTATGAAATAATAGGGAGAAAGCTTTAGGTTAAGCATAGTTGGTATAAAAAGTATTTGTTTAATTTGTTTCTTAAGATGAAATTCTCCTATTCTTGAGGGAAAAGGAAAGTGCTCGATGAGTTACAGCTACAGATGTCTCCCAGTAAGATCTAAGAAGCCTTGTCAGATCACTAATGGAAACAATCTTTGTGATGCTGAGATAGTGTAGCTTATAATTAAACATCACAGTCCAGCCTCTGTAACCTGTATCATCCCCCCATGCCCTGTTTTACACATCACAGCAATTAGTGAAGCATATAGTATATATTTAGACAAAGGCTTTCTGTCGAGAGCTGGTGATGTAGTGACTCAGCAAGGCATCATCAGAAGGCATTTGCTAGTGCTAAGGCTTTGTACCCCACTGTGGGGGCTAGACCTGTCAGATTAATACAAAGGGCTATTTCTGTAACATCCAGAAAGTTTCTGCTGTACATCAGACTGCACTAGCTGCTTATTTTAGATGGCAGCAATTCATGCATTTGTCTTGAACAATAGAGTCTTTAGCACTTTTTGGGTATGTACATCTCTTAAAATGAAACTTCCCTGTGAAGCATTCTGTAGAAGAAGGGCTTCCAAATTGAGATCATCAGAGACATTTTCATTGAGTGCGTCAAATGTACCGTGAATTAACAGCCCACGTACCAAAGGTAAGTAGCAGTCATGGCGACAGGCTGCCTGGGTACTGGGGAGTACTCTGAGCACATAATTTGGGACAAGAACATCTGGGCTCACACCCTGCTCTCTTCTGCTGAGTTGGGTTTTGGCCCCAGGCAGTGTCTCCTGCAAGAGGTGTGCGCTTCAGCTGAGCTGATCGTTTAGTTATTGTGTTCACTTTTTTTCCCAGCAGTGGAAATCTCACCCTTCTTCCCATCCACTCAGCTGTTTTCATTCTTGAAAATAAGTTGCCTGAAAGCCACAATTTTCCCTGCAGGCACTGATGCTGGATCACACAAATAGGATGTGCACAGCCTGTCACTAGCAGTGGGGCTCTGCCTCACTTCCTCTTGGCTGCCCTTAAATCTGCTCAGGGTGTTTGGAGAGTTCATCTGAGCCCTGACTTGTGTCTCCTTCCATGTCCCTGAGCTGATAGGGCAGATCCTGACTGCGAATGTGTGAAGCAGTGGAAGACACCTGTGAGATCCCAGCTGTGTCCCCAAGGTCAGAATCAAGGCCTTGGAGAACCTTCTAGAGAGATAATGGAAATTACCACTGAAGCCAGGTAATTTCACCAAAGATGTCATCATTAACACTTGGCTTTCACAACATGCTCTTCGTATGTGTAAATCTCAGAAGGATATTGTCAAGGAGGTCACTATTATTAACTAATGACTTGGAAAAGATGGCATGGGAGCCAACAAAGGCACTGAAATAGAAGTGAGTCATGGTCATGAGAGTCATGGTCTGACACTCAGCCCTCCTTGCTCCCGCTGCCTTGATGCTGGAGCTGCCCTCCCCCTCTACTGTTCGCTGTTGCCCCTCTGTGGTCCCCATCAACTGCGCATTATTGCTTATCGGAGCACTTACCAAAGTGCCTGAACTGGTGTATGCTCCCAGGTCTTGCTTGGCAAAATGTAGCTGCGTCTGCACTCTTCTGAGTGGGGATGGATTGATCGCACGCTTAAAAGCTTTGCTGGATTGAGACCTGCACTCTAGAGCCAAACCTACCTTCATTGCTGGGCCTGCAGGGAGGAGGAGAAGACATTTTTCTCCTCACATGCTGGCTGGGAAGGGGATGGGCAAGAGGAGCAGAGAGGACACTGACCTGGTATCTGCATCAGATCTGCATCTGCTGGCAGCAAAGCAGGAACCAGAGCGTGAGGCTCTGAGCAGCTACCCGGATCATGGAGCACCCCAGGGGTGTGCTGATAGCAAGGCTGGGCTGGGAAGTGTACCACATCTTAGTAGTTCTGTCATATTTTTTAATAAAAGCATTTGGAGAAAAGGTTTCCTTATTGATTTTGGAAAAAAGAAACACCTGAAAACCCAACAACAGTTTTTTATGCAGGCAGCTATGAATAGTAGTGATAATATTAGTTGTATACTAGCATAACTAGTAGTAATAATAATAATTGTCTGTATAAAAAAGCATTATGGGGTTTTTAGTAGGAATTGGGTACTAGTAATAATAATACTTTCATTTAAGTTGCTTTTTTGTGTGCAAAACATATTAGAGATGGTATCTAAGCCACATAAGGCAGGGGTGCTGAAACTTCCATTACTTAAGCTATTAAACATCCTTTAAACTATGGAATAAAACCACCACATTGTGCCTGGTATTATAAGAACACAGTATTTAGCACCCTATTGAAAAGAAAAACTGTACTTCTTACATCTTTTCCTGACTGAAGCTTATTTCCATTATCTTCTCAGAGAAGCAACAAAGTTTGGACTTAATCACACCTTCAATTTTCATCCTTTTATGTTATTAACATCAATGCATGATTTTTAAAATATCTTATCCCAGAGTTATTTCCCCCATCAAAAGGTTTGGTTATGCTTCTGAGGTGTATGTCTTATATAGTAAATTTACCTGTGGTATTAAAGGCAAAGATGTCTCTGCTGAATCACTAGAGTCAACACGAATTTCACTATTTATCTCTATGGCAGTTGGGTGAGGTCCCTTTTAGTTTCTTTCCCTTTTAAGTTGCTGCTTTAATTTGGGTCTCCCTAGGCTCCTGGCATCTCTCACGGCAGTGTGAGCAGAGGGTTCTCACCATGGCAGCTGTAACAATCATTGATTTTTTTGGTTCAGTAGCAGAACCAGAAAACAAAAAGAAGATTTCTCTCAACCTTCTGAAATGCAACCCTGAAAAATTTAATTTCAGATCAGGAAAATACACAATTTGAGGGACATGGTGTAAAAGCAGAGGGGGGAAAAGCCTGGCATCACAAAGCAGAAGAGCCAGGTATGGCAGCTATTCTTCCCTGGCCCGGTACTCGAAGGAAGAGACATTCGCTGAGGTCAAACCCACACTCTGCTACACGCAGAGATTTGAGACAAAGCTCTTCTTTTACCGCAGATGTTTCATGGCTCCATCCAAAGGTCTCCTGAAATAAGATGTTCTCCAGCTCTCCTGGTGTGGCTATTTTACTTTTCATTGCACCTGTACGAATGCTGAGCAGTTGAGAGTGACAGAGCATGTGTTTGAGTCACTCAGCTGCCTGGTACAGCCTTTGATAGAGACACAGCACTACTGGGTTTCGGCTTGATGGCAAAAGCCATTGAAGCCATTTACACCAAACTAACCCATACTGAAGGAAGAGATTTCAAACACATCCCCCCAAAATTCCTGGCAGTGTGATGGATGAGCACTGGCTGCCCTGAAGGAGGGCAGTGTTGGCTCCTCTCTCTCAGGGAAGGAAGGGCTGGAGCCACATATCCTGCACCATCATCACTGCACCTGGGGGGGGAACTACCACCAAGGTCCAAACTATTTATCAGATAAAACTATTGCTGTATTGGACCTAAGTTCATAAAGAATTGTTATGACCCCAAATTTCATCTTTTAATTAATAAAAGGACTAAAAATGTTGCTGCTTAATGCTGCTCACCACCTCTAAACATCAATCACGCACATTGAAACCACCACTTTCCATGACAACACATGCCTGTGAGCTCTACCTGCTCACACAGGAGGGCTGCTGGTGAATCCTTCAGCTCCACCAACGTGGTAGTCAAGACAAAATCACGATCTCAACTGCCTCCCTGAAATCTCCTCTCCACTCTGCAAGCCAGTCCCAACCTGAAGGATCTGCCCATTGATGCTACTTCACCAGTCTCACCACTTTAGGTTAGAAAGTCTCAGGGCAGTATGTCAGCTCTCTTGTACACATTATTATTTTTCTATCTAAATCTTTAAATATTAGGTAGACTCTTTTCATAGCTGAGTAGTCAGT
>NW_010201091.1:76570-89970 GCF_000695765.1 Mesitornis unicolor
GCAGTTGATTTACAGTTTGTACTTTGTATACTTTCTGTAGTGAAGCATAAAATTGAAAGTCTTATGTCAAATTCATTCATACAGGGACACGTTCAAGAACAAATTAATTTTAAAGCACTTACAGGGTATATAATGCTTCTATGCCATGCTTTACAAATCTGTAAAGTAATTTATAACATAAAAGCTACTTCAGAGAGAGCTGCAGTAGAACAGATAGTGGAGTGATTTCAATCTAAAATATCCCAGTGCTACACTCCCCCAGATATCCTCAATTCAGATCTGATAAGAATCGTGAGTAATCAGTTTCTAAAGCAAAATCATTATACTAGAAAAGGCTCTCAGTGCAACATCCTTTTGCAAAACCAAGCTATTGTAGGACAAATTAAGTTTTCCAACCATCAGTATGCAGCACACTAGATAAGGGGTCAGATTTGGATCTCAGACTAGTATAAACCACAGTTATGCAGGACGAGAATAAACAAATTTAGATGAATACTGAATAAATGCACGTGTAACTGTAATACTTGGGCCATCGTAACTCCAAGGGAGTTTCCACCCCATGAGAGGAGGTGTCTTCCAGCTGACATTACTGTTGTGGTTCTCCTCTCCATGGCACCTCTGCACAGGACAAGTGCCTTTCCTGTGCCATCCAAGCATCTTTGAACATCCTTCCAGTGCTTTGTGTTTTGGAGGGCCACCAGTTTCCTTCTGCTTCCCTCAGTAGGAGGTGGGAGCTACCAGCACTGCTCAGCACCAGCCTCTCGCTGTGCGGGGTTGGGGGACCCAGAAACCATGTGGACCACCCATCTTTGGTCATAGCCAAGATTGTTGCCCACTTGCAGCAACACTGTGCCTGTAAATTCCTCCACACAGAGCACTTATCATTAGCAAATGTGTCAGGCAATCATTAAAAATGTTCAAAGGTAAGTGATGACCCAAATTCAACCCTTGAATGAGCAGCTACAGCTGGAGTGGCTGGGAAGGAGTGCTGAGTCTCAGGAACTGAGAGCCAGCTGGGGTGTCACAGCCATCCTGCTTCCTCCTGGCATCCTTGTGGCTGGATTTTTTACTCTCTGCAAGCAACAATTTAATCTACTAACAGTGCAAGGAGTAAAATACACAGCAATGGCTCCAAACTGCCGCTGTGCTCCTCCTCCTACTATTCATCCCACTTGGCTTGTGTATGGCACCCAGGTAGCTAACTCTGTAATTTGGACACAGGTAGTGCGTTCCCTCATCTTCTCAGAAAAAAACAGAGATATAATCAGAAGTTAGAGTGACTTCTAAAAGGTGCATATTTCAAAGCATTCAGAGGATCTATAACCCAAGTACCACCTGTGTGCAGAAGTGGGAAGGAAAATATCATTCTTCCTAACAGCCGGTGGCTGCAGACCAAAGTGTCCAATTCAAGGCAGCTGTTCCTACTCCTCACATCAGAGGGAAGAAGCCCTAGTTTCAGTTCCCCCATGCAGTGAATTCCAAGATATTTATAAAAAGTGGAACAGCTTCCACAGTGCAGGGTGATAAAGGTGACCCCGGCACAGCTGGGCAGGTAACCAGCCATCCTGGCACAGCCACAGCGACCCAGGGAGAAACCCTCGCTGTGGGGTGAGGGGATCGTCCCTTAACACAGACACAAAGGCCAGGGGCTCACCCTGGACTGGGTGGGTGCTCACGCAAGATGAAAGAGCTGCACCTTTTCTGCTGAATGCTGGGACCAGGTTTCTTAAAAGTAGCTAATGATATTGGGTGCGTTAAACTTCTCAGAACAGGAACTTATTTTGTTGGATGTTCTCTTTCTGAAAGTCAGCTCAAAGTGGGTCCCTCAAAAGCCCTTTTGAAAAGGTTGACCACCGCCAGTCTCCTGCACTGCTTTCTTTCTCGCAACCCCACAGCAGCCATGTCACTGACACGTGAAGGGAGAAAAGTCCTTATTCCAGCAGGAAAGTGTGAAAAAGAAAGAACTATTACCCTGAAATTCTGCAATGAAAGAAGAGGGACATTTCAAAGGAACCCAAAGAAAACTTGCATCCAGCTCAGTGGGAATGCCTTAGGTCTAGACTTCACCTATTTCTTTGCAGAAAGTAAGCTAGTGCTGCAACCTTAAAAACTGCTTTAAACAAAGTGAATCTTAAAATTTGCTTTATCATCAGAAGGTGAGGGCTGGCAGCCAGGAAGTACAAGAAGCAGTGGGGCGCTGGAGGAGCGCCCCCAGCACAGCCCCATTGTAGCCACCGAGTGCCATACTGCCCACTGTGCCATTTGCTGAGTGTTTTGCACACTCCTGTTTGCAGTTGCTAATAAATACCCTCAATGTTAATAATTTGGACTGGAATCTTCTGTGACTTCTTTCTGCCTCAGGTTGCATTTTTGTCTTTAGACTTTCAGCACAGCATTTCAGCAGTTTTTCAGAACCTGCATCATTGCCTAAGGAGTTCCTGACTCAGAAGAGACAAAATTCATCAGCTTTCCTGTAGCTGCCACTATAGTACTCAAACATTAAATAAATAATATTTGGATGAAGGTTTTTTTCTGAATTTTGATTGTGAAAATCAGTCATAAAGACCTTGACAACTAAATGTCAGTGTAGACCTATCCCACCATTGCTGTGCTGGTGCAGAGCACTCTGGGGCTGCTTGTGTCCTATGGGTTAGAACCACAAAGTGGTCATAGTGTCATTCCATGAAGCTGTAGCACCCCCCTCTCAGGCATGTCACCCCCCTCAAGCATTCTCAAAGCAGGATGTAATAGGCAGGTAGTTTGCAGCATGAAGGAAGAGATGAGTTCCTAAGCTGGGGATCCAGGAAAGCCAATACAATGCAGGATTGTCTGTGCTAGACAATACAAAATGTAAAGAACAGGATGCATTTGAAATGCAAGCTTGCTGAGCTCTACACAAATAGAGAGGAAATGCTCAGCTTTGCCTGGCTGCTGGAAAGCTTCTTCTACTTGAGAGCATTTCTATGCATCCCCGCTGTTTCCAGCCCCTGCATTCCAGGGAGGCAGATATTATTCATCCTACCTTCCATTGTATTAAAGCTTCCCTGGTGGTTGTCACCTTGAAAAGTCTGCTGGGACATCTCACAGCTCCCCCGGAGACCTCCACAGGGTGAGGAGGAGACCAAGTCCCTGGCTGCAGCACTCATTCCTAGCCACAGCTGCCTCCTTTGGCCACAAGCATCTTCAGATTTGCAGTGTGCTGTCTGGGATGTCAGGTAGGAGGGAATGCTCCCTGGAGATTCCCCAGTCTCCCTTCTGTGCCTAAATAAAAATCTCCTACAGGTAGATCCTCCCTTTGCATGGGGAAGGGAATTATCATTAAGTAAATGCCTATGTTTGCCCAGAAAAATGCTTATTAACAAATTACATTTGTTTCTCTCTAACACTGTCATAACTTTCACAGTGAATTGCTGTGGAGGAGTTTCTCTTTTGAACTGGCTCTTTAATTGAACTGCTAATGAGGTAGGTAGGGCGCCAGGATAAATAAGCACACCCGCTCTCTGCTATTATGACTGGAGATTGCCTCCAGCTGCAGAATTAACACAGCAATAGAGAACCCCGCAGCATAGACAAACATTTTGCTACTGCCCCAGATTTCAAGTTAGCTTATAAAAAATGTGGACTTATAAAATTAAAAAATACTTTCTGAGGTCTTTGACTTGATATGCAGGGTATCACATTTGCACTATGTAGGTTTAATAAAGCACATATGGAACAAAGTTGAAGAGCTGCTTTCTCTGAACAACATTTGCCAATGAGGCACCATCATTAAACAGGGATGTTCCTAGTAGGGGTGTATAAAGATTGTTCCTAGGCCTAAAACTGTTTATCAGCAGTGCAGATGCTACATTAGATCATGGCTGATAAAATCTCTAGCTTGCACAAGGATTGATGGTATGCTTAAATGAAGAAGAGAAGGCAGCCATACAAGACCTTGGCAGCCAGATCCCCTGTTTTTAAGTACAGTCAAATACTGTGTTAAACTCCATGGAAGAAGAAATAATGGCGGCTCTAGTTAAGTGCTATTTTTCCTCTAAAGGATTTAGAGGTCCAACAAGAAGATGAAACCTCAAGTCTTGTTATAGCTGAGAAGGCTCATGGGACTTGGATGGCTAAAGAGGGGATGCTGAGGTGGACGCAGGACCTGAGGCTGATATGTGTGTGCTGTCTGCAGTGTTAGTAACCAGGTATCACTGAGGATGCTGAAAAACTGGGGAAGTTGCAGAGAAGAACTGGGAAAGTTGCAGAGAAGAACTGCAAAAGTGGGCCAAGGACTAGAGAAGGCACCTAATGGGGAGTGAGAGAGATTAAAAAAAGCACTATTTGTATAACTTATCAAACAGAAGATTGAAAGGACTTGATTACAGTGTATAACTATCTTCACAAGGAGAAAAGAGCTCTTTAATCTGGTAGAAAAGTAGGAATCGTTGAAAGCTGAAACCAGATATATCTGAAGAGGAAATCAGGCAAAACATGTTAATAGTGAGAGCTGGAAACAAGCTGCTAAGGGAAGGGAAGGAGTCTGCAGTGCTTGATGAAGATGTCATGACGCTTTTCTGAGTGAGACAGTTTTCTTACACACATGCTATGTTTCAGTCCATCCCAATATGGGCACAACTGGGTGAGGTATTAAGAGCTGTGACAAAATCTAGTTGTCTCTTCCAGCCTCAAGCTCTGGGACCCTGGTCGAGCCGTCTGCAGGTGGGGCAGGGGTGTGCGCACCAGCTGGGGGTCTGTGCAGGGAGAAGAGGCCCCTGTTCTCTATCTCCCCTTCCAGCAGGACAGTCATGCCAGAAACCAGCACCGGAATTTACTCCTAAAAGCTTGGCTGGCTGTGTTTCTGAAATGCCGTGCAGCACAACGAACCTTTGGCCCATCCGACCTCACTGAAATTCTTCCTTATGAGCAGAGGGGATTGTGGGGCATTGCAGGGGTGACCATGCCAACTCGCACCCATCCCTGGCAGGGTGGGCAGCTCAGGGTGCTGAGCCAGGCTGACACAACTCCAGCGGGTGATGCCTTCCTCAGGATGATTAGTCAGGAACAAAACTTGTCACCTTTTTCTAAGAATTTTCTATCTGAAACTCAATATTCTTTCCTTACTGAAATACACTTCCCCCCCCCCCAGCTCTCTCTCCATCTCCCCATCTTCCATAGAGATAAACAATTATTTTTTCCCCAGCAGAGCAACAACATCCTTCAAATACCTATTAGAGAGTTTCATCCTCGTTTAGCTGGTGAGCTCAGCTGTGCACGCTGTGTTTGTGAGCCTGGACTGTGGCTGTGCCTTTGTGTCTAGAAAATTGTTTCTAATATGATATTTAAACCTACAGCAGCATTGAACTCAACAGGCCTAAAAAGCTCAAATTTAGGTGGGTATGATGTCATCTGTGCCAAAACAATAATCCTTACATTCTTTGAAGCTGACTGTAGCTATTTTTTATTCCTTTAAGTTGTCAGTCTTATGGCAAGATGCTGGCAAAAATTAACTCTCACACTTGGCTTTGCAACAGGATGGTGACTGAATCCTGAAATCATGTTTCAGGTTTTCATAAATTTATCTTTGACAAAATGAATCTCCTTAGCAAGAGGAAAGTGAGGCTGGAAATCAGGAAATGCTAACATTGTATCAGACCAAATTTAAGGAAGGAATTTGCTATGATGAGGGTGGTGAAACACTGGCAACAGGCTGCTCAGAGAGGTGGTAGATGCCCCATTCCCGGAAATATTCAGGGTCAGGGTCCTTCAGGATGAGGCTCTGAGCAATCAGATGCCGTTGTCCCTGCTCACTGCAGGGAGTTGGACTAGACAATCTTTAAAGGTTCTTTCCAACCCAAACCATTCTGTTTATGACTCTATGTTTATGGTGCTTCTAGGCTTTTTCAGAATGGAGAGTCCTTCACTCCATGTTTCAAGAAATTATCAAAATCTCCATATGCTTACTATAGAAGAATGAGTATCTGAACAGCGCTGGCAATGGTGGAGCAGCCCTTGAAGAAGAAAGACGTAGGCTGTGGTTCAATTTGCAGTGTCTCTCGTTATCCCAGACTGCACAGCTGGGACCTTTGAGGATTCAGCCCTTGGAGAGAATAACTTCCCTCCAGCTGCTGAGCAGTTCCCAAACAGTAATCTCCATTGACAAGCTGCAGATCACCCATGGATGATCAGCAGGCAATTGCCTGGTCTCATGGTGACATAGTGAGAAATTTAAGATCCTGCTTTCTTCCCTCCAAGATCCCTCATATATTTTCTTACCATGACTTTCCAGTGAACGCAGCTGCTGTAGCTGCTCCTGGGATGTAAGAGTGCAGGTAGCTGAGTTACAAGTGGGAAAACTCTTCCTTGAGCAATACAACTCGCTAATGTGTGGTTAAGCACAGAAATATTTCCTGATCTACTTTTTAAGGAGGTAGAGAAGGGTAATGAGTGGTAAAAATAATGAGTCAGTTATTTGCTTTCAAAAGGATGGAGAACAATTTATTTGGCAGAAAATCGGAAGGCTCGATTGCACTCTCTGTTGTGAGCCTCTAACAGTTTGGCCACAGTATAATCCATTGACTTTTCTATAATTGTCTTAATGAAACAATCTGAAGTGAGGGCCAGATCAGACCCAAAGTCCACATTTGGAGGCAATTAGAAGCATAGCATTCTGGCTGGTAGAGATGAACATTTAAATCAGCTGATTTAACAACAACTAAACAAAACCTTGCTAACCTGTACAATAAAAACATCAATAGAAAGATCAGGACAAAATTCCTGGAAATGCCAAAAAGAAAGAGAAGCAGAAATTAATGACAATTACAAAAAAAACCTCAACTCCTGAACCCATGATTTTCACAGAAAAGAGAAACTACTCCACAGTAAAGTAGAGGAAAGCAAAACTTATGAAGACATTAATCAAGGTACAAGTGAAAAGAAAATTAGATGCTTCGGGGCACAGAGATGACAGGAAGCATATCTGTGGCAATAAGGGATGATGGAAATCATGCAGAGGGAAATAAAACAAAGGATACATGAGGAAAAGCTGCAGAACACCTACTCTGACAATACAGGCTTTTGCTTTTGCTAAAAGAGAAAATCAATAAACTCTGTGTAGGAAGAAAAGCTTATTAAATGATTGACTGTCCAACTGGATATTCCTGTTGGCAAACACATTGCTTTGTGTGATAGATGGACACTGGGGTCAAGAGGTCTTTCACTGAAGTGATGAGGCTTCATAAAATCTAGCTTTGCCAGCAGCCGGGGCGATGGAGCCCCGGTGAAGTTACTGCCATTGGGTGATTTCTGTTTTCACTGTGAGTTCATTTACGGAGCGGTGAAAGGGTTTCAATCCAGGGGGCAGCGGGAGGCACTCTTGCAGCTCTGGCCTGGTGTATGTCAGATCCATGCACGCCTGTGAGCACCCACGCCACAGTGCCTGTTCTGGGAGCAGCCAGGGCCGGTGGCCAGAGGTCCGCTCTGGGTTGCCAGTGCTCAGTCCCTCACCCTGCTCCCTGACACGGAGCCTGGAGGAACAACTGGAATGAAACCATAACACCGTAATTCTTTGTGTGAAGAAAAGTGCCAGCCCACCATCAGCAAAGGACTCACAAACCCTAGAGTCATAAGGGTTTGGGTTAGAAGGGACCTTCAAAGACTATCAGGTCCAACCCTACTGCTGCGGGCAGGGACATCTTTCACTAGGTCAGCTTGCTGAAGGTCTGCCTTCGTTTGGCACATACCAAAGCAACAATAAAATGACTTCTTAGAAAAGCCCCTGTGTTTCTTCTGCTGTGAGGCAGCAAGCTGGGCTTGCTTCAATTTTGGCTCAAGCTGTTAGAAATCCCTTTTATGCTTAGTCACTCAGAGTTCCCTGCCATCTGAACTTGCAGAGAGCCCTGGTCCTGCTGGGGGCACATGCTGTGTCGCAGGTGTCGGGCTGGGTGAGCTTTTCCATCCCATACCTGACGTTCAGCCCTGATAGTTCTCTCACTGCCTAAGGGGAGCTGACAGGATTTGGTCACCAGCAATTTGGTCCTCCTCCTGTTTATCTGCCTGCTCTCCCTGTTTACTGTACTGGTGGGTCCCTGGGCCCATCAGCATCAGCCCTTCACTTCTCTATGCCCCCTGCTCCATCACCTCCCCAGGGCTTCACTGTGGGCCAATGGCTTCTCCTCTCACAAATGTCACTTCTCACAGCCAGGCTCTCATGTATTTCCCTCCTCCCTCATGTTTCATTGCAAGCATAACTTACACCAGGAACAAGATCTCTGTGTCTAAGCAATGCAAAGCATTTGCAAAGTATTTCTCACATTAAATAATGTCTCATTCAGATTTTATTTTTGGAGTGGATATTTTGTAAATTTTTTAAGCATACCAATTTTTTTTTTCTTTTGGAGGGAATATGGGCATGCTCTGCCTCTCAGGGGCAAGGCTGAGATCTGGGATGCTCATTTGAGACTGACAGGGAAGCAGCATTTACCTGTGAATTCCCAGACACCCTAAGTTTAGTTCTGTGGATTGAGACCTACCCAGTCTGATCTTAGTAAGAAAAACATTTTTCTGTTTGTTTGTTTTTTAGAGTTCTGAGCTAGAGAAAATACAAAGTGGGGTTTTTTTTCTTTCTTTTTCTGGAATACGAAGTGCTGGATCAGGCTCATGAACACTTGGGGCTACCTGTGTTTCACTCAGTGTGAGGAATGACAGGGGATCAAACTACACATTGGCCCTTTGGTTATTAAAAATTTATTTAGAGATGTTTTCTCCTTCCCAAATTAATGTCAAGAAAATCTTGTTGTTTGTTGCCTGCAAATGGTGGAGAATTTTTACGTTCCAGTGCATTTTCTCCTGAATGCTGACAGATTAGAAGAAAATCAAAATGATTATGTACATTAATAATAGAATACACACATAAAGATAACCTTGAGGTGTCTAAACTTTCTGAGCATTCCTCTAGATTGCTGTTAGCTTTTGCATGTGAATAGATTAAAAACAAAAACTATTGTGAACTAAATTTAAATGTAAATATTTTTGTCTGAAAAAGAATTTGTATCAATAAGTCAATCATAATTGGTAATCAGTCTTTGCATTCCACCATCAAAAATAATCTTTCTATCTGCAAGGAATGCATTTCTACCCGTAAATACCTGATACTATTCAAATTAGAGCTTAGCAAAACTCTCTTCCTCAAATAATAAATTATTTGTTTTTCCAATAGAAAGTAAAGCTTGATTTTATCTTGCTGTGCCCACACAGCATCATCCCCTTGATATTATGTTTATTTAGAAAGAGAAATGAAAGGTTTTCTTTTGTTTCTTTTGGAAATAAAATATATTTTGGGAAAAGAGAAAATCTACAATGCTTAGATCAAGGTTGGTAGGACTCCCAACAGGGAAAAAATGTCTTCACTGATTATTTTTTCACTCCTTCTGCATTTTTAGTTGTGGTCAGAAGCAATGCTATCTATGACCTGTGCATATGACACACTTGTTGAACCATGAAAACCAGCAAAAAGCAGAAAGGTCAGTGGGGGGCTGTTTCCCGTGCCAGCCACCCTCGCTGATGTCTGCAAAAGGATTTAATGATCTTCTTGTTCAAGTGCCAGATTTCCTTGGGAGCATTCACCCATTTCATTGGGTGAAAGTCTGGTTTTGATGAAATCAGTGCAATCACATGGACAGATCTGGTCTGGTCTCGGCCTGCTGTAGTCACTGCTACCTGTGCAGAGCAAAGGAATACAAGAAGACAGTGGGGAAAAGCTCTTCAGATATATTCTCTGCAGCAATACTGTATGAAAATAGTTGGAGCAATCACTTTCAGAATGTCAGATTAATCTAATTATGGGGGAAAAGCAGAACTGACACTGATGGATGAACAGGCGGCAGGAGGGCCTGAGAGCAGGGTGTTAATCCTATTGCTGCATCTGAACTAAGAAAGGACCTCATCCTCCAGCACTGACGACTCAGCACAGGGCAGATATTTAAGGAAAGGTCCTGCTCTGTTTACTTAAAAAATTGGCTCTGGGAATTTAGTTTGCATGAGGGATGCAGGATCGAGCCCTCAGTTATGGCTGCAAGGTGTTATGAGCTCTCCTGCTCCCTGTCCTGCCCCTTAGAAAAACACCATGGCAAACAGGAATCCCCAGATGAAGCCCTGCATTTCTGAAATGACATTTGAAATATTTCATTTTTCAATTTTCTTTGTAACATTATATTATCAGGTGTATTTGATGACTAATTTAACCTGGTTTCCACATGTCACTATGTTCATGAAATGTCTTTGTCTTTCAGTGAGGTAGACATAACCACAAAGTTGTGCTCTTTGGCTTAATTTCCAACTACTTTTCACATTTGTTTTTCTGAATATGGGCCAGAGTGCTAAACATACTTAATAATTTAGTTTTCAATACCTGTCACCCTTGCCCAAAAGGCTAACTATTTTCTTCAGCTCATTGGGAGCCCTGCAGAGGAAAAGACTCTGAAAACTGCCAAGATCAAGACGAATTTCAGATTGTGCTGTAAACAAGGGTAAACTCCAGCAGGAGGGATTAATTTAGACCACGTGCAATGTGTATTTGCTGTGGTGAGGTAGAGCCGGAATGGAAATCTTCTGTTCCCACTGTCAGGAGGGACCAAGCAGGGGCGATGTGAGAGGATGTGGAGGAAGACTCATCAGAGGATGCTGGGAGGGGTAACAAGCCAGCAGAGAGAGGAGGAAAAGCCACAGCAGCAGCAACTGCTGGAGTGTACAGAGCATTCGCAGAACCTGCCAGAGCAGGGCTCATGCTGGGACCTGGGGTTACACCTACACCAGTAGATGGAAACAGGCCAAGGCCTGCTCTCTAGTCCTGAAGGCAACTGGACCAGCACAGCTTGTATCCATCCTTGCTTTCCTCCAATCCCAAATTGACCTCCTCCCTAACTCCTAGCAGATCTGGGCCATGTTATCTCCCAAACCATGACCCAGACATTACTATCCAGAATGAGTCAAAACTGGTCAGGGAATGCACCAACAGTACGCCTGGACAACTGGGGACAGTGCTTCAGCACTTGGTCATGTTCAGTTTGTATATACAGGTGTAGCCAGGGGAGCCCAATACAGCAGTGTTCACCCTTCTCTGATGGACAAGTTGGGTGATGTCCTTTCGTTTCAGTTTTATTTACACTAGGAGGAAGGTTGCAGTGTTCATTGAGTGTTTAAAAAACAGTAATCTAATCAAAACCAACTCTCCAGACCCTTTTAAAAACTAGTGGATGAAAACAGGTATATCCAGATGGTAGTTCATCCCCAGACCACTGGGGATGTCTGGTATCCTCTCAGGCACTTAAATGTGGGCATCTGCGCTCTGCTCTCTGTTCATGAGTACTGACAAGATCTCCCTTGATACACAAGCTTAGGTACCTCACACGTGTGGACAATTACGTAGAAAAGTCTTCTGGATCTGATTCACCCCCGAATTGTGCTAGTGGCTGTGCTGTCATTGGCTGTGCCATTGCATAAGAGACACACTGGGGATGCAAGGCAGAACCAAATGATGGTATGTCTGTGTTGCAGCTATCTGGTAATGTGATTGCAGCTTGTAATCAAGGATAAATGAGGATGGCTGTGGTCTATCCTCTATCTTGTGAGACTCAGAGCAGTGAAGGTGCAACGATGTAGGTGCATTCACCAATACTTTCCAGCATCCAGATGGATTTATTTATGGATACCTTTAGCCTGTGCTGCTACTTCTCCATTGCTGTACCTCCACAAGCTAGCCTGACACTAGCTCTGGCCCTTCTGTGTGGAGTTTGCTTGCATTTCTGAATTGCAGTGGAAATTACATCCCCAGACTGGGCTGAAGAACTGGGCTCCAATCATAATTCACATCTTGTGATCATGTAACTCATTATTTCTGCTCAGGTGAAACAGAGAGAGAAGCAGAGCTGACCCCACTGAATGTGTGAAGCGTTGGCCAAGAGAGACACAGCTGTAATCGGCTCACTGGTGTGATATGCTTGAAACCAGCATATGGGCGACACATCTGTATCATGTTGGGTACTGCTGTCAGTGCCTTGCCTGAAATTATGGGGATGTGCCTTAGTCACTGTGAGAAAAGTACAGGAGTGTCTTCTGAAATTTAATAAAATGTGATTGAACTGTGAGAAATGAAGAGCTAAAAAGAACAGAGCAACCCTGCCATTCAGGAAAGTAAAAGTAAAGCCCAGAATGGAGTGAGAGATATATATAGGGAGACACCGATACAGATATTTTAAAATAACCATATGGAATGAATGGAGAATAAAACTACAAAATGAACTGTAAACAGAACAAATTTACATGAAGCTGAACAAAACCAGGGAAGTTAGACTCACTATCTTTATCTTGTGTGAAGGTTTTATTGTGCCTTCAGGATAAAAAGGAGCTTGAAAGGGTTATATATCTCATGAAACACATCTGCTGAGCTTCTAATGGTTATCCTGCAGGTAGAAGACATTGCTTATCAAAGCTTAAATAATGTTCTTGCTTTCACATATAAATAGGAACTGTAAAGCCTAGGAGTGGGATTCCCCAAAGCAGGCTCACACCAGAAGAATCCCTACTCATTCACTGCTGGCAGAACTGGGGGCCTATGATTAATTCTGCATCAATCAGGCTACTGATCTGCTGTTAATCTATACACAAATGCTGTGGGTGCATTAACACCCCTCGGTGTTTAGACAGAAATAAAGCAAGATATAGACAAATGCAGTAAATTATTGTTTTCTATGCATTGTCTATGCTAGCGGTCATAATGAGACTGTTCTTTGGCAAGATGTGGGATAAATGAGCCAGTCACATTCCCTTTCACTCTGGAAATGTCCCAGGGCTCAGAAAGCTCTCAGGTGAGTTCATTGCTTACAGAAAATAATATATTGACAGCCCTAAAATTAAATCTTAGTTCCCAAAGAGCAGAAGCATGCCTGGTAGAAAAAGATTTCTCTGCAGTTTCCCACCAGTAGGCTGCCAGATGTTCTCTGGAAAATGGGATTTTCTGTGTGAGATTCAGCTCTCATGCCTCTTGTTAACAGCAGAAGGGGCATCCTCACATCTTCTGTGGACCCTCCTCGATGGAGCGAGGTGGCAGCCATGCTCATTACCGGAGGATACCCAAATGCTGGGCAGTGAAGAGGATGTATGTGCATCCCTGTGCCTGTACTCTGCTGCTTGGGTAATGGTCTCCAGCATCTTCCCCTGGTAAGCCTGGCGACACCAAAGCTGTTATAAGGCACCAGTCTGGACAGTGATGGATGGGAAAGGTTTATCTTGCAGGGGAAAAAGGATGCTGGGACAGGAATTAGCAGGGCTCGTTTGGAGGGCTTTAAACTAGATTTGAAGGGAGATGGAGTTGTAGCTGAGCTTGCACAAATGAGGCAGAACTCTAGGACTGATGAGAATCGGGA
>NW_010201092.1:0-3004 GCF_000695765.1 Mesitornis unicolor
AACTTGCTGATAGTATACTCAATTCCCTCATTCTACAACCCCAAGTCTCTCAGCCTGTCCCCATAGGAGAGGTGCTCCAGCCCTCTGATCATCTTCATGGCCCTCCTCTGGACCCACAAATCCCTCTCACAATTCCTTCTGCTGGCTAAGCAGTCATGGTAGGAATCTGCTGTAGACAATGATGAGCAGCTGAAAAGGATGCATGGAGTATGTTTGCAGTCATCACAGCTTGCTCTGGTTTCAGTAGTGGTGCAAGCTTTTAACTTAAGGATGTGATTTTAAAAATTTGTGGTGGAATAATTAAAATTTGGAACACATTTATAATTCATTGTTTTCTATTTCGTAGCTGTCCTGTGGAAGAGCAACAAAAAGATGTATTATTGTAATATTAAGCACTAAATGGGTGCCTATGTGTGAAGCCATTTATTTGTGCTGTTAAAATAATGGTATTCGTCTACATCTATATTTACCACCTGGATCTCTTACTCATTTCCTATGGGGTGAATTGAGTATTACTTGCAATGTGAAGTTTGTAGCTGGCACTGTTTTTCACCTTACACTGGAAAAATGTGAATGAGTACTTCTAAATCAGTCTGTATTTTTTATTATGTTGGCTGCTGACTGCTCACTTGTACTTTAGCAGTCATTTTTCCTCTAAAAA
This sequence comes from Mesitornis unicolor, assembly GCF_000695765.1. Classification (NCBI taxonomy): domain Eukaryota; kingdom Metazoa; phylum Chordata; class Aves; order Mesitornithiformes; family Mesitornithidae; genus Mesitornis; species Mesitornis unicolor. The sequence continues at coordinate 662 of NW_010201092.1, forward strand.
AACTCTATCATACTTTTTAGTGAGACATGTAAAAACAAATTCAGATGGTCTTTTCCACTAGGCTTCTCATGACAAGGAGAGATGAAAGAACCTCAACCTCTGTCTGTTGCCAAACATCCCAGCTAATTTCCTGAGTATATGTTAATGTCATGGCTGCCCTTGGAACTAGAGGGGCCAGGAACTGGGAAGTGAAAATGAAGAGCTAAGGACTTCAGGCCTCTGCTGATGACGCTAGTCCTGGTCTCTTTTATCAGCCTAAGGAGAAGTTACTGTGTTTTACTTTCCTTAGGTCCAATTTCTGCTATGGATAGAATACCTTATGGAGGCAAGACTTAATTTCTATGTGCATTGTCAAAACTGATTAACAATATTTTCAAAAGGCATTCGAGAGTATGAACCAATTTCTTTGTAACTGAGGGGTTTTGTCTTCAGTAAGAGTTGGCAGGCAGATCTGGTCTAAGGCTTCCCAGAAGCTTAGGCAAAATTGTAGGAAACAGCCTGGATTTTCAGTGCTCTGAAGGTTACACAGCTTAGGTACGCGGCTTGACTGCAGTCTCCCTGCCACTGCTTGCACTTTGCCTGGCTGTGAATCTAGGTTGGTGCTAGTCAATGATAAATTCATATATGTTGTGTTTTGTGTTGCCATCCACGATCATCCTGCACCAAAAATAATTGCATACTTTTGGTATATAATTATGAAATATTAAACATTCTGGAATCTCCCCCTCTTCTTCCAAGTATGGCTAAATTATCCACAAATGTAAGATATTAAAAAGTACTATTTTATTTTTTAATGAAAGGTACTGTTTCCACTTGATCCCGCTCTCTAGAAGAGGGGCTTCAAAACCACCAAACTTCTCAAGACCTGAGACAAAAATCATAAATAATCAGAGAATCATAAAACAAAAATAGAGTTTGACAAAATATGTGAGAACTGCCAATTTCCATGTCTCATGAGACCCTTCAGAACTTTTGTCATGTACATCTTAAACCACTACAGCTGCTGGAGTAGGAGGCAGTGTTTATATCCCACTAGCAAAGTAAATGAGGGGAGGCAGAATAAATTTGAGTGCTCAGTCTGAAACGCAGCATGCAATTAGAAAATTCTTAGCTTAGGCTCTTGGAAAAATAACATTAGATAAAGTGACGTAGTGTTGCAGAATCTGCAGATTTTTGGTGAGTGAGGAAGAAAGGAGGCATTTTCCTGGCCTGAAAAAATTCTGTCCCTCTGTCGCCTGTTAACATGTGGGTGAATCTGATTTTTGATACTCTTACACTGGCATATGCTAAAGAAAGCTTTAAAATAGGTTATTCTATCTGTATCTCTGGAGCAGATGGAATAAAAGAGCAAACTTGAAGGAGCAAAAACATTGCAAAACTTCATGTGGGACTTTTTTAAAAATCAGTGAAGACTTTCCAAATGCTTGATTTCTGCAGATGCTGGTCAGAGAAGGGAAGAAATACTTGGACACAGATATACTATGTTATGTATACACATGGCTTGGAGTGTGACAAGTGAGCCCATGGAGGAGTTAAAAACTTAAAAGTCAAATAAGAGTCAGAAAATCATAGACCATAGAATTGTTTAGATTGGAAAGGACCTTTGAAATCATCAAGTTCAACTATAAACCTAACACTGCCAAGTCCAAGTCTAAATCATGTCCCTAAGCACCACATCTACCTGTCTTTTAAACACCTCCAGGGATAGTGATTTGACTGCTTCCCTGGGCAGCCTGTTCCGATGCTTGACAACCTTTTCAGTGAAGAAACTTCTCCCAATATCCAATCTAATCCTCCCCTGGCACAACCTGAGGCCATTTCCTCTCATCCTATCACTTCTTACTTGGGAAGAGACCGACCCCCACCTCACTACACCCTTCTTTCAGGTAGTTGTAGAGGGCAAAAAGGTCTCCCCTCGGTCTCCTTTTCTCCAGGCTAAACACCACCAGTTCCCTCAGCTGTTCCTTGTAAGACTTGTGCTCTAGACTAGTGCCCTTCACCAGTTTGGTTTTTTCCCATGTCGATGATACATATAGAAAAACCTAGGATATAAGAAACTGAAGCAACAGTAAAAGCTGGTGTTGAATCACATAAAACTTTTTATACAGGATGTACTTAACTATGAACTGACCTGCTTTTATTTGAGACCTTGTAATAAACTAACCTGGCCCTTCTCCATTGTAATCAGTCATCTTGGAAGGAACTGCCACAGAAAGAATAACCAATTAATAACCACAACCAACCTTATTTGTGGAAATTATATTGATCCATGTTGTTTAATCAGAAAAGTCTCCTCTGGAGATGGCAGACATCACCAGTTTAAAAACGGGGGGGGGGGGGGGG
>NW_010201092.1:3035-3640 GCF_000695765.1 Mesitornis unicolor
CAGAGTGATGTAAGTACTTCTGATTTTACTGGCAGTCTGAATGCAAAGCTTTTGGATTCCAAGCAGAAGAGGAAAGGTGACGAAAATGAAAGTAACTTAAAAAAGGCTACTTAAGTTGTATCTAGCTGTCTCCTTTACGGAAGTTTGTAGATGAGACATATGGAAGAACTGGGAGAAACAAACTGACATATGTACTTTACTTGGGCCAAAGTCCCAGAAATAAAAACCTGATGCAAGTTGGTTTATGTGATACATGGAAGGCTAGGAATAGAAATTGCCACCTTTGCTGTAACTGTTCTCTTCCAAATAACTTCTTTCCATACTTCAAAGTGAAACTAAAGTATCTTAAAATGAATTGTTTTCCCTCTCTTTTCTGCAGGGATTGACACTGTGGGGAGTGAGGGAATCTCAGTGTTCCAGTGATTAAAGACAGCCATCTGGAAATTACTGAAGTGGCCTCCTATAAATACCTAGTATATTAATTAAATTAGTTTAATTCATTATGGTCAAAGTTCTTCTGTTTTTTTAGAGGACAGAGGATATAAACATTCCAAGGGGACCAGCATTTAAACTATACCTGACATTTATGGGAGGGAAGAGTTGTG
>NW_010201092.1:3671-83258 GCF_000695765.1 Mesitornis unicolor
TAGGGAAGAAAGGATATTATTTTGTGCTCTTGACCATTTTGGGTTGTATAGGGGTTTTCATGTTTTTCTTTAAAGTTTGAACAGCAGAAATATATTGATGGGTGCTGTACTAAGATTAATACTATAACAAAAACTGCACTTCTGCATACTCCGAAAACTTGGATTGGATTGCATTGGTTTGTAATGTCTTTCTCCTGAAGCTGCTGAATAAACCTCCTTCTACACTTGAATTTCAAAGAGCTCAAGCTGCCATTTTAAAATATGTTGTATTGTGAAAAATGATTATGCAGGAATACTTTGCAAAAAGTTGAGGAGGGATTTGAACCTGTGAGTCCAATTCCCTAGGTTGGAGCTCTAACAACTAATGCTCTAGTTCGACGGCAGTGTTTCATGCCTTACCTCTCCTTTGAAGTCACTCTCAAAAAAGCTGTAATCTGGTGGGACATGGACATTGTTGAGGACTATCCTGTGAGCTCTGAGATTTGTGACAAGACTGAGCACTCAAGGACTTAGGCAAAAGAATGTGTCATTTCTCATTTGTGTTGGGTCATGAACGAAAGTCCAAGATGCTCAGTCTATTTGAAACTTTTCTGATACTTTTATGGATGTGCAGAAATAGCTCTCATGCATCTAAATATTGTCAGGGCTTGAGGAGTTCTTGCATATCTGTAGTCCTGGGTGTCCGCTGAGCAAGGGATTTGAGAATTAGTTTACTGACTCAAGTCTCTGTAAGTAGAACTGGTGGTGGCCACCAGCATAACAGCAAGCTTCTGTGCCATTCCTTTCACACAAGCATCTCCACTACAACACCATGTACATATAACATTGTCATCCATGCAAGCAGCTAAAAATCCTCACCAGTCCTATTTTAACTTGTTTCCCCAAAAATCAATCTCCAAGGACAGACAGAAATCACAAAAATTTTAATTTGCTGTTGCTGAGCCATGTCTACTGTTGTTGTTGTGTTTTGGAAATATGTGTTATTCAGAGGGAAAACTTGAAATCAAATAACATGTTGTCCTCAGCTCTAAGCTAGTTATTTAACCAGTTGGGAGAGCAGTGACCCCCAGAATGTTTAGGCAATATTGTTGCTGAACAAATCCAGTAGGGCTACTGTTGCAGAGTGTGTGACTACGAAATAAAAATTTGACCACCCCTGTCTTGCAGTATATCCTAGTTTCTCAAAAGAAAAAGGGCAACAAAGTAACTGATGTGGAATTAATATGTTGTTTCTAAAACAACATGAAGCTATAGAGCTTGAAACGTTACTAGTTGTAAGAACCTGCCAGTGTTTTACTAAAATTCTGACTCATCTGAGCTGAAAAGCAAAGTGTTCGCCTTGTTAATCCCAGCTTGATCTATCCATGTTCTACTATTTTACGTTACTATATAAGTGTGGAGCTGAAAAAATGTTGTGCATGTGATGCCTGTCTTCTTTTGAAGTGAGAAGCATAGCTAGAAAAAGCAGCCAAGCTTTGACTTTTTTTTGATCATTTAATACTTGGGAACCAGATAGTAGAGATTAGATCATGGGTTGTACCATACCAAAGAGAGTCGAGATGAAAAGCTCTGTTTTTTCTTGGTACAAGACATTTCTTGTTCTGAACACCAAAACTAGTAATAGTGACGTGCATGCGGGCGATGTAGAGGATGATTTTCTACATGGTATTGGGTGAGAAAAACAATTTAAATGTTTGGAAAATCAATATAGAAGTAGTTATTTAAGACAGCAGTTCTGTGGGATGTCTTGTGCTGTTTGCAGTCTGATCAGAAATAATGGAGGACTTTGAATCAATTCTCTGTATTACTCTTTTCAAAAATGCATTTTTGTAATAAAAGAGACATTAGAATTTAATTGCTAGCTGCTAAGGTTGCTGTGTGTATGACCAGGGGTACTGCTGGTAAAAAAAATTCTCCAAGTATCCTGAAGTGGGAGAAAATAAGACGCAGGTGTTGTGACATTACTGCAGTTTTGAAGGAGTTAAAAGGAAATGAAGAGTGACCTGCTCTGACCCAGGAGATGAAATGCTCTCTCCTCCTTTGAAAGGAAATGTATTTGTCCAAGTCAGAAGGTAGAAAAATGCTAGCAGCACATATAACGTGTGCCAGAGTCATCAGGAGGAAGAAACCAGACCTATAAACTGTGGATTAATGCTTTTCCTCAATTCCCAGGAGTAAGGTGTGTCCTCAAGCCTCCCAGTTCCCAAGCCTACTAGCATTCTGTGATATGAAGCATCGCCTATGTGTCGTGGTTTAGGGCTGGGCTGGCCACTAAATCCAGGAGAGATGCTCTCTATTAACCTCTCTCCCCTTCCCAGAAGGGAAAGGAGAATAAGGGAGAGAGACTTTGCAGGTTGGAAAATAAAACTAACCGATTTAATAAAACAATAATACTAATACTACAGGATAATAATGTAAATAGGGAAATAATGAAATACATACAGATATGTAGAAATATATACAAAACCAATTTAAAATCCTCCCCCCATCCCGTATACATCACCAGAGGCTCTGCAGAGCAGGGCACTGGAAAAGTGCCAGACCGAACTCAGCAGCAGGTGGGAGCAGAATGCAGGAACACACAGATCAGGATTGGAGGCAGATGAACTAGCAGAGTTCTGCTTGGACTTCAGCCATTGCAGGTAAAGAACCGAGGGCATGATTGAGAAGGGGCCGAGACGGAAGGAAGGGCTCCAAGATGGAAGAGTTGAGACCCTCGTGATCCCCCAGCTTTATACTGAGTATGACGTATGTGGAATGGAATACCTAGTTGGTCAGTTTTGGATCTGCTCCTCCCCGTAGGTGCAGATACAGCACTCATGGTGAGACAGTGGCCTTGTCATTATCACTTACAGCAGTACACACTGTCTGGAAAAACATGCTGCTAGTTTCAGCAAGTTCAGTCACTTAGAAGAGACCGAGCTGAAAAGTAAAATCACTAAATAGAAAATTAGAGTACTATGGAAGATACAGTTAGGGAGTATGCAAGCCAAAGAAGTGTGCACAAGTTCAAGTGATGAAAGGGGGCTGCACTCAAGGGTGCTGATGAAGTCAGTAGAAGTCACTGTGAGGGCTGCTTTCTGTCACCTTAAAGGTCATGACAATCAAGGAATATCCCTAAGCACTAGAAAAAGGCAGGCATTGAACCCATCTTAGAGACAGGCAAATAAGAGGATCCCAGAAACGACCAGCTGATCACTCTCCCTTCATTCTCTGGGAAGACTAGGGACCAGAATATTACTTGGAGGCACACAAAGGACAAGGTGACATGACTGAGCACCCAGCACAGCTTCACCAAGGACAAGTTGTGCTGGGACCCACATGAGCCATGCTTTGAGGCAGTGACTGTCCTAGCAGGGCATGGGAAGAGCTGAATTTAGCAAGGCCCATGACGCAGCCTCCCACGGTACCCAGATGGGTGAGGCATGGACAGGAGAAGAGGACTACATGATGGGAGGGCTACCACCTTGTGCTTGGCAGGACAAATGCCACCTGCGGGACTGTTGCTAGTGGTGCTGTCCTGATGTGGTAAGTGGTGGAGCTGATGCTGGTGATGGTCTGAAGTAAAGGCCTGGGTGGTAGTGGGACAGACCACCTTTCACAAGGTTGTGGGCGTCCCTTGCCATGTGGGGAAGGCAGGACAGCTGATTGGAGGGATGTCCCTTGCCATGTGGGCAAGGCAGCAACTCAGCAGAAGCCAGGCTCTCTCCTGCCCTCTTCCTCGGGGCTCAATGCAGAAGAGATGGCACATCTCCACGAAGGGCAGTGGTGGGGCATGGGAAAGAAGGAACCAGAAAGCCCTTGACAAACCACAAAATATCTGTTTAATGGTAGGAGATGCTACAGGTGAGCCTGTGGGATGTACTCAAGTACTTCCAGGAGAGTACCTAAGGTGGAGGGGCATGGGTGCCTGCATATACTTCTGCCCCTGTGGCTAATTCCCATGCACCTCATGAGGTATAAAAAGCATTCAGAACATGATACCAATTGAAGAGTAAAGGGAGGGGTTTCCCATGCTTCTATGCAGTGATTGTATTACAATCTGTAAAAAAAGTAAAAATTAAACAAAAATCTTGCTGGCTGCTGTTGCAACAAGGAGAGCCCAGGCTGCTGAGAAGGTGTGAATGGTGAGCCTGCATTGCCATAGTGACAGCAGGTCCCCTGGCACTCCTTTCTCCAGTGCAGCTCCAGTCCTTGCTGTTGTGTTTTGTACAGAAATGGAAGGTAATACCTGTTGGTAAGCTCCCTGATGGACTAATGAGGGAAGGTGTCATCACTCAGCTAATTAATAGCTCCTTTTCACCATGGCTTGTGCTTTTTTGTCAAGGCCGCTGTGCAGACCTCAGCCTTAGAGGACCAGTCATTTCTTTGGGTCAGGTTCTGACTGGCATTTAGGTGACAAACAAAGAGGTGGTACAGGTGGGGAAGGAGTGCTGATGAACACTGTAGTTTTCCTGTCGTGAAAACCATTCTAGATGATGGAGATCTCATGACATCTTTTCCATATTCATACCATACATCTTGTCATGATGCCACGTCACCAGACACAAAACAAGAGCAAGGTTTAGCTAGCAATGGTCAGAAGGCAGATTGTTTCTAGGACACTTCCTTCACGTGATTTGATAGGCAGGTTTTCTCTATGGGAAATTGTTCACTTACGATTATGCTTGTGAATACGTAGCCTGCTCCAATTGTGAGTCTCAAGGGTGTGTGGTGAAGTTGTGAGCACAATTTTTACATATCTTGAATTAGATTGCTCACTGACAGGGGGATGTTCTGTACAAAGGTGAGAGGTCCCATGTTGTTTCTGTGGCTGGTGGGCACCAAGTGAGCAGTTAGAAAGATTGTACGCTGCATTTTGTTTAACAGAACAGTGGAAAGATACAAAACAATAAGAACTGGATTACAGAAGAAGATATTTAGTTTTGCTCAGAGTTGTGTTGCAGTATTCTGGGGAATAATTAAATACTTTTGTAAGAAAAGCTGCTTTCCTGTTGAAATAAAGGTCAAGTATTGTGTTGCTGCTGCTGCTCTGGCTACCAGGGCTGTTATGGCTGATTTCATTCATCTTTTTATGGTATTAGAAGTACTGACTGCAATCCAAAAACAAAATTTAAAAAGAGAGCAACAAAGATGCAGCACCAGAAGAGAGAAAGCTTCAGTGTAAGAGAGAAAGTAATAAACCCTCAGTTCTGTTACCTATTACAGGAAAGTCTTTTCACTGCTTGTGAGAGAAGGATTTGTCATGGTCCTGCTTTCAAAAATAAGAATAGAATGGGGGCAGCCACTGGGACTGTGGCTCTGGTGTGTTATGCAAGGACAAGGCAAGAGTACAAGACACCTGATCTATGTATCTTATGCCAATGGCTAGGTATCTATGGGTTGTTACTCCAGATGTCAGGCCTTATAGACTGAGTAGCTTCCAGAGTGTTGGAACAAAAGGGTGCAAGGACAGAAGTTTTTAAAACAGCCGTGCTGTTTGCTCATAGGGCTGAGCAGGAGAGGAAGTTAGCCATTTGATAATTCTGTGCCAGCTTCAAAAGAGCATAGGAGGATTACAGACACAAGCTGTGACAGCAAGTTAGCTATGGACACAGCTGTAGCTGTAGAAATATGTTTCCAGGCAAATTATTTGCCAAGTGCTTGGTATATCAACAACACAGCTGGAGGGATTTGTGGCACAAAGAGCAGAAGATGCAAAGCTACAGAAAGAGATCTTTAATTTACAGCATGAGCAGTCCTGTGGTTAATATAAGTAGCACAATCCATTCCAGGGTGATCTAGCATTAGAGGAAAAAATAACACCGCAAAGGGCAAGCAGCCCTGAGTTTTGGCAGCAGCAAGTGCTAGAGAATTCATTAGCCTTTGAGTTATAGCTGGATTTGGGTTTGCAAGTTTTCTTGGACTAGGCAGGACCTAACAGATGTTTGGCTCAGAGGAGCTGTCAAGTGTGCTAGCCCTGGGAGGGAGAACCCACAGGAGGCTAGGATGCTATTTTGTCAAACTGACTTCATGCCTATAATTTCTGCTTCTGCTGTTTCCCCCATACCCTCCCTCTCGTGCCAGTGGGGCTGCTCCATGACGTGGGTCGAGCTGGGGTGACCCCATCATGGCTGTGCCCTTGCTTTCAGGTCCCATCCCTTGGGGTCTGAACTGGGTGGGCAGAGCTGGGAGCAGGCGACAGGCTCCAGTGACAGTCCCAGCATGGCTGGGACTGAGCCAGGTCCAGGGCCTGGTCAGGCTTCAACATGGAACAGCAGGAAAGAGATGGGGCTGGAGGCAGGGTTGGAGTGGGACCCAACACTGACTTGAGCTGAACCCCCCAGGCCTGTGGCAGGGGGTGGATGGGGGTCCCCAGTGAGGCTGCTCAGGGCTATTAAGACCCTGTGGGTCCTGGCAGAAAGGGAAGGTTAAGCACACTCAAGCAGGGCATTCACTCAAAGGCTGGGCCACTACAGCCTGTGGAAGAGATTAATTTTTGGTTCAAAGTTTCCTTATCCTAAAGGAGAATGAAATCAATGTCTTCTACTAACAGAGGCAAGGAGGCAATAATAGATGGGAGGTAACAGGAGATGGTAGCGAGACCTGGTTCCTGGGTCCCTAATCTTCACTGGTGCTTGGTTCTGGTACTGCAGTACTGTGGGAGCACTGAGTGGGCTGTTAGTTCGTCAGTAGTCATTGCAGTTAGTTCTGCCTGTCCAGCTGCAGACTATGGGGGAAAGGATGGGGGATGGGGACTGTACCTCTTTCTTTTGCTGAGCAGTGGAAAGGGGAGCATGGGAGAAGAGGCCATTGGAGCACTGAGCACATTTTGAGTTTGTGCGTACGTGCTTTGGTTGTGTTATGTGGCAAAATTAGTTTATGGACATTTCTTGCAGATGTAGCTATTTGGAATATGGTTTTTATTATTATATTATTGTAGATCCAATCCCAATTGTGTTACATTAATAGAGGTGTTCAGAGAGCAGCAGGAGGCAAAATATTTTGACAGAGTAGTTGGTTCACTTACATGAATGAAGCAATGGAAACAGTGTACTGGAAAGAAAATGTCAAAAAACTGCCATTTCTGAGACAAAGTAGCAGCTGGTTTATGTGATACTGTGAACAAAAATGGAAGCTTTTACAGATGAAGTAGGAGATGTGTTGTGAAAACAGAATGGGTCGTCAGTATGAGCCAGAGTGGCATATGCACTGCTTTCGTATGCTCAGGGATTGTATGAGAGACATAGGCAAAATGTCATGATAGATATTGCACTCTGCTTGCTGGGTAGCAATGAAAAATGCCACTAGCTCTGAGAAAGAGGTCAATATGTTTTCAAGAACTGGAACAGTCACAATAGTGAAAAAATAATGAATATGGCTGGGATGGGAGAGTATTGTTAATGCTTCTACCAGAAGAGTGAAACTGTTAAATGCATCTTGTATATCAGAAGAAACTCCATTTCCTAGTTTTGTTACGTAGTGGTCTAGCTGTATTTGGTAAAGTTTAGGTTTCAAATATACACAAGAATCTAGGACTGATACCTCATTTGAGCAAGGTCATATTTCATCAATGACTTTTTCCTCTCTTTGCCCAATTAGGTTGATATCTTTTAAGGATCTTGGATTCTTATCTTTGGATTCACTCTTTGCTGGATGTTAATGACCATGTGGACTTAATCTTTACTTTTTATGGTTTCCTTCTGTGAAGACTCTGACAGTACCAAGGATATGTTGATGATTCAGAATCTGACAATGTGGACCTTTGTTCTCTGTTTTTCTGTGAAGAAACTAGGAGTGTAATGGGTGATGTGAAGAGCAAGCTACCTTGATAACATGCTGCCACAGTATAATTTCTTCCTGTTGCATAAAGGTCAAACACAACTCCTTTCTGTTGCAGTGGCTAACAGGGTAGTTCTGACTGATCACCAGTCTTTACAGTGACCTTTCAAGAGCCTTGATCTAGCCAGCTACTACTTGCCTAGCAGTGTTGGGAGGCTGATGAAAGATCCAGCAGTAGCTGGCTCTAAAGAACCAATGTGACTTTGTAGGGAGAGGTTTTAATGCAACTGTGACATCTTTCTGATAAAAAAGGGAGCACTGTGTAGCTGGGCGACACGGTTTTAATAGAACAGTAGTCTAGCTGCACTGAGGGATGGGATTTAGATATCAGATTGCAAGTGTGGAGTACATACTTAATCAAAAACTGCAGAAAGTGAGAGGGGGAGGAGAAGAGGTGAGGGGGATATTGAATATTTCCAAAGGTATGTACAGAGAACCAGAGCTAAAATGGTACACAGAAGGTACGCTCTCAGCAGCAGATCCATCACAGTGTAGGCACTTTTATTTTTATGGAACAACCGTTGTCTCGTCACAGGATGAAAATTGCACAGCCCTCCTCTTTTCAACACTGGTAGAGTTATGACTCTACCAGTCATATGGTCCAAGAAAAAAATCACAGCTTTAGTGAGGCTAAAGGAGTATTTGATACTGTACAATGTAGAACTCGGTTAACATTTGCATTTTCTTTAATCCTAGAAGTAGGAGACCAGTAGACTCTACAGAGATGCTCAGTTTTTTGTTTATCAAGAATTTATACTCTGAAAAGGAGGAAATTAAGGAAGGAGTGGTAATGAGGGATATTGACATCCCAGCAGAAAATCAAGGTGTCTGACTCAGTACTCTCTTTTTTTTAGAATGTGCTAGTACCTGCAAGGCGTTCTGGGTCTCTCGACCCATTTCTGGTATGTTAGAAACCCGCTATACTAAGGGGGATTTCCAGCAAACAATTTTTTTAACTTACTTTCTCTGAGCCCTCAGAAAGAAAGAAAACTTCTGCTTTCCTGTTTTACTGAGGGTTACATGTGGCCATCAGTGTGTCTATCACTATATATGTATCACTAAATCCAGAATGTTATATTTGGGAAGTCAACCCTGTAAGGGGAGTAGCAGTGCCAGTCTGATGTTTTCTATTGCATATGTTGAAATGGGGTAATGCTGAAAGAAATGCACCTGGAACTTCCCTTTTTCTGGAGATCTGAGCCTTTTGAATACATGAACTTCATGAGAATGAACAGAGGAAGGCACAATAGCTTACACAGAGAGGGGAAAGAAACAATTTTTAGCATCCTCCACTGTGTGAGAAAAGGAGAAGGGAAACGGGAAGTCTCAATTTATTTGTCTTTTTCAGTGTAACTTTTAAGTTGTGTGTATATTAGATAACAATTGATCAGCATGCTATTCAAATTCCAGTCTAAACTATGAACCTGTAGAGGATTTAAGGCAAAGTCCAAAAAAAAAAAGTGTGGAAATAAAGTAGTAGGGAGAAGCATCTATTAATTACTTTACCGCTGTGATGTTACTTATGTGAAAGTCATCATACATGTAGGCCTGTTTAAAGGAAAAATAGCTAAAAATAATTTGTGTTGTAATGTGGTAATGCAACATATATGGATGTGGTTGCCACACGGATAAAGGTAGAAGTGATTAGTTCTGCCCTCTGAAAAGTCACACGAAAATGAGCACAGAATATCTCTGCTTGCTTGGTACAAGCCAAACGGGACACAGATTGCCTTGCCAAATATAGAGAAGCAAAGTAACCATGCTAATACAAAGAAAGTGTATTAGCAAATCTACTATTTTATCACGCTTTTATCTTCCTGGACTTGGCAGGAATGAATGAATGGTGGATATAGATGATCATGGCTTGGGGGATTGCAGTGGAAAGGAGAAGGGGAAAATGTAAAAAAAAATTGTACCTCTGTTTTGTTTTGTTTTTTTTAAACGTCCTAAATAATCTAAATGATACATAGGTTTTAAAAATTGCCTAGTCTTATCTCCCTGGTGTATTTAGGTTACATTACTCTGTTTGCAAGTTCCCTTACACCCCTGCAGCCCTGGCACTGCTACCTAGGCTATCGCACGATAGTTGTAAAGCAATGATATTATCTGATCAAGATGCTTGATGCCAAGCTGTGCATGCTCTGACCTGTCAGCCTAGTACTTTGTATGGCTTTATTGCCCAATAGACACAAAACAGGTGCCACCTTCTGTGCTAAAAGGAGAGTGTTGAATGTATTAAGTGGTCCACAACTCAATTCATTTAGGTCACCTAGCCAACTACTTAAGTTATTAGTTCCTCCAAAGATTCAATTACTTTTTTGTTAATTCACTGAAAACCTCAAGATTGCCAACATTATGTTGAAAAGCAACAACTCAAGAACCCTTGCAATGCTATGTAAAAGAAACTGGTCAGTAAATATGACTGGCACCTGTTTTTTTGGTAGTTAATGCCACTGATTACATTAAAAACTCCAGCCTTCAGTGAATATGCTGAAATAGTTCAGCCTTTCAGAGCCCACACTTTTCTGAAAACAGTAAGTGTATGTTCTCTGTAGAAAGCAAGTAAAATATTCTCCCATGCGCCTTCCAGGACTGTTTTGACATTATCTCAGCTGATGTCAAATAGCTAAGATGAGTGTCCAAAAGGAAAGGAATGAGGGAACTGAAGAAAGGGAACAAGAAAAGGGAGATTAAACTTTTCACTCTCCTAATGTAATTGGGACCTGCAGGAAGTTCTACTCTTCGTATCTTTCCTCTTCTGTTCTGGTTTTCACTTGCAAGAAAACTTGCCCAGCTTCTGAGTATTTTCCAGCTGATGTTCCATTGCATGTACTGCCCTAAAGTTGGTCTTTCTGTTCTGTGGAGATCCTTAATCAAGAGTGGATATGGGTGTTGCTGGGAGTGCAGCATGCTTTCCCCACATTCATTGCAGCAAACAGCTTGTTCGCCTGGGTTACTTTGTGTGACTAAGGTAAATTTCCAGTTGTTTAGATTTAGCAGCTTAGAACTATTATACATCTGAAATTTGCTCTTCCACTAATCTCTCCTAGACTGGTGAAACCTGGCTTTTCCCTTACCATGAACTACAATTCTACAGTTCTCTACAGTCTTGGCTGTACAAAGTCATTGGTTTGACATTGTCAGCTTCTTCTATGGGAATTAAGACCCTGCTTAAACAGTTCAGTTACAGTCTGGTCTAGCCCACAAAGTATTTCAAAACCATTAAGTACAGGCTGAATGAGAAAGCTTTTTATGATTCCTTGCCATATTAAATCTTCAATCTGCATCTCTTAAATTACCTAAACCTTCAGCCAGTCCCACCAGACCATTAGCACTACCAATATGTAAGAAAACAGCTCTCTGATTTAGCTGCCATTCGTGTGGCTCTCTTGTCTTTGTGGTCCAATTTAGACCTGAGCTTTTCTGATACTGTATTCTCTCAAAGCACAATGAAATAAGAGATCATAGGATCCCTTCTCTTTCCCATGTCATATCTCATGTGAGGACTATGAAGGGACACCTGTGTGGATATGTAAGTGTGAGGAAGAAGTGGAATTGAAGAGAGATTATTTTTCCTCTAATTTTCCATGTGGATTTCAAAGCAGCAAGGCTGTTTTACTGTAGCTAGAAAAGGTTTTTGAAGATTCTGACTGGAAATGAAGAGAGGAGGAGGGTGGGATGTCCCTCTCACTTTTTTTTCTAAAGCCACCTATGGTTTTGGTTGCAAAAGGGAACAGGTGTATGAGCGCTCAGCAAATAATTGCGAATACTCTGGAAAGGTATGGAATGGGGAAGCAGATAGACCCCCTTTTACTATTTGTGTGGTGGCCAAGATGACTACTGCTTACCTTTCGTAGTGCTTGAGATTGGAAGGGATAATATTCTGCTTCTACTTAGCAATGGTGTGCGTGTCAGGCACTTTGCACTTTTTTATTTGATGTAGGAATTGCTGATATAATTCAATACTACTGAGTTTCTTGCTTACTGATGTAATTAAGCAATCCTGTTTCAATTCCAGTCCCACTTCTGTCCTCAATATGGATTGCTCACAGATGTTGGGCAGGTGGCACTGATGCTAAAATGTCAGGACAGAGATTTTGCCCCAGTCCCTAGAAGAGATGATCTTTTCAGCAATCCACTGCATTTGTCACTTGAGGGAACTCCTGGTGCAGGATTTTTCAACAGCATGGACTGGAAAACAGGTCTGGGTATCTCAGTTCACCTGCTCAGCGATGGAAAGGAAGTTGAGAGATCTAATGGGCAGGGAAAGATAGGAAGCTGGCCAAAGACAGCAGCTATTGCTGGATATGTTAGCGCTTCTTAGACACGCTGACTCCTGAAGCTGTGATCCATTAGCCCTGTCACAGCAGATGGTGATCAGCAGCTGGTGTACTGATCTACTGTTACCAGTGTACATGCAAAGACAAAATTAGCTGTAATGTCTAACTGGCTTGGGAAAGAAATAAATAAGAAGCCAAAATGAGTAACAGAAATTTAGCAGTGTTTCCACTGGGAACATTAAAAAATGTGTATAGGAACGGTTTAAATGAGAAAAGTTCTTTGGAATCTCAGCAGCTTTTGACTAAAACAGACAGTTTCTTTGACAGTTTCAGTGCTGCTCTTGTCTAAAACTCAAGGGTAACATAGGACTAGTACAGCTGTGATGGCAGCAATGAGACTAGGAATTATCCTGAGTTCAGACAGATGCTGCTGTCTATATTCACAAAACCATTTTTCTTTGGAAAATGAAATTACTATCCTAGTTATCTTTCATAGAATCGTTGAAGTTGGAAAAAAACTATAAGACCATCATATAATTGTTTCAGTTTTTGAGGATTTTTGCATTTGCTTCTTAACATTTTTTTTGATAATTTGATTTTTATTTTAATGCCAAACTGTTGCAGGATGGACATTTGGTTTATGGAGTGAGCTTTGCTTTCACTGAAGGAATAAAATGATCGTGCTCGTTTAGTGAGTAGTGAAGTGCAAACGACCACACTCTGGAGAGGCCTTGCAAACACATTGCGGGAACCAGGGCTGCATCTGAAGACTCCTTTGTCTGAGCATAAGTGGAGCGAGCGCTGTGTTTACAAAGACATTTACTTGTTGTGTAATGAGAAGTGTCTTCACTTGATAAATACTCCACTGAGGACATGTGCAGCTGGTACCATTTGGTTTAATTCCCAGAGAATTAAATTTCAGAGAATTGAGGAGTATGAGCCTGATGTTCCAACATAACTTTTTAGGAAGTCCAGAGAATTAATTCCAGATAATTGAGGAGTATAGGCCTGACATTCCAGCATAACTTTTTAGGAAGCCAAAGTGCATTATCTAGTGTAAGGTAATAGAAGAAATATTACAGAATAGTTTTAGGAGAAAGCTGAGTGGCAGCTTAGCAAATGTCAATAATAATTGCAGACATCATATGCCCAGTTTAGTTTTAGTTTTACTCGTAGGAATTGGGATGACTGAAAAATGTTGAAGGTAAGAAGATGAAGAAACTCCCCTTGGTTAGCAGTCAGGAATCCAGTCACGAACCTGCTAATAAATACATTTGTTACCAGATAGAAAAACAAAAGTCAAATTATCTACCTTACCCAGTTACCCTGTGTAGACTGAGATAACTTTGTATTAGGGATAATTAAAAAAAAAAGAAGTTGCTCCTGTTCCTCTGGTAGTGCACTTGTGTTCTTACAGAGGTCCCCACCTGCAAATATCCTATTTAAATTAAAACTTTAAACTAAAAGTTTAAAGCTGAAGAACTCAGAGTTTGAATTTAGGAAGATTTCTTTTGCCTTAGCTACCTGCTAGTATTCTTCA
Organism: Mesitornis unicolor; assembly: GCF_000695765.1. Taxonomy (NCBI): domain Eukaryota; kingdom Metazoa; phylum Chordata; class Aves; order Mesitornithiformes; family Mesitornithidae; genus Mesitornis; species Mesitornis unicolor. The sequence continues at coordinate 17,313 of NW_010201092.1, forward strand.
AATAAACATTTTTGTTTAAAAATAGAAATCCATTTCCTTCAATGCTTTCCCCCCCGCACCTTAAAATCACAAGTTTTGTGCATTCAATGTCCCTGTAATAAATGAATCTCTTGAATCCTTTTTTTCTTTTTTCATTTTTTATTTCACGTATTGCACACTAAAATTTTAATTAACTTTCTCTTTCCCCTATACTGAGAGACTTGTTTCTCTGGGAATGATTCCATGAACACTCTATTCATGTCCCTACTCATATCTATGGGAAAAATAGATCCATAATTGACACTGCAACCAGATTTGTGCTCCTCTGCTCAGGACAATTGCACAGAACTTGCCCTTTACTTGGTAATTTTCTACTCATCTTGTGACAATGTGTCTTTTTCCAGAGAGAGTTACAGTCATGGCAGTCTGTAGAGAGGCTAGGAAGAGAAATGTATGTTCTTATCATGCAACAGGGTCTTGGTGAGGATACGTTCTTGCCATCTGGGTTTATTTTCCCATCCTAGTGAAGCACCAGAAGTCTGATGATAATGTACAGTTTGTTATGCAGCGATCCTAGCAATATTGTGTAAAGTGTATGATGTAATCTGTTACCAGCAGGAGTTCCTTAACAGGATGAGAGTGTCTTTCAGACCCCGCTTTGCTGAGCTCCTTTGTAATATATACCCAGAGAACAGGCAAAGGGATCTGTGTCTGTGTGGCTTCTGCTTCCCTGGTGAGGGAAGTGGAAGTGGCCCTACTCAGTTTGATGGGGGCAGCTGGACATGCCCCTTGGTGAGCCTTGACATGGAGACTCCTGCTCCATTGGGGCAGGCTGTGTAATTCCACAGCAGATCCCTCTGTTTAACTACAGCTTCCTGCTGTTGCACCTGCCTTTTGTACAGCCTTTTATTTCCAATTACTGAGGCAGCAAGTGGTGCACTCCTGTGGGAAAGTTTTGAGCACATTACTCATGCTAGGCACTCCTTGCATGCTCCTGCACTGCAAAATGTCAGTGTGCTGTAATCCCCTCCCTTTTCTCCAGTGTTTCAGATGCTCCCTGACATGTTGTTGAGCCACTTCCTCAGTGGGTAGCTCTGTATGTCTCTACATTTCCCTTGCTCCAAAACCCACCACCGTCTTGCCTTCAAGATTGCAGCTTTCTGTGGCTCTGTTGAAAGATGGGTGCTCCTCATTGCGTGCCTTTAGTCACGGTCATCTGGTGGTGTGCACCAAGGTCATGCTCTGCCCATATCACAGGGTAGACCTAAAGACACATCACTGCCTTGTATGGCCATGCTTCTTTTTGAAGCAAAAGTGAGCAGGAGAGGTCCCACAGCATACACAGCTGTTGTCCCTTACTGGCAGAATGGCAAAGCAGGCCTGCAAGGTGCATCACAAAGTTTAGCTGCTTTCAGAGTGGAACTATCTCTCTGTGTGTCCTATTTTGTGCACTGTGAGAGAATGTGTCCTCTACTAGCTGATGTGCCCATGACCTGCATGGGAGGGACATTGCAGGACCTATCGTGGAGCACAACATACAAGGAAGTTAGTTTGGCTTTGGGTGGACTTACTATCAAATGAGACGTGGCAGATCTCTGCTTTCATTCTTTACTGCTCCCATTTCCAAGTGACTCCTCAGGCTTGCTACTGAAGATGTCTTATTGTGCTGGCTCCATCTGGAGCAACTGAGTCACTGTATGTTCCTGCTTCTTATATCCCAATGCAGACACACGTGAGCTAGTGCAGTGTGGAGCTAGTGTGAATCCAGCGCAGCTTAACTCTCTGCCCCTGTGATGTGGAAGGTGTTGTACTGTTTCTCACCAGAGCTGATTCCAAGAGTAATGCAGGCATGCTTATGTGGGTGCTGAATTTGGCAGCCAGCCACCTGTCAGATGAAAGTTGGCTTGCACTGGGTCCTGGCCAGTTGAATGATATTGGAGATATCAGATACTGGAGAGCTAATCACCACATATGTTCCTCTGTCATGTCGTTAGTGGGTGTCAGTGACAGTACTGGAAAGATCTCTCTCTAGCTTGCTGCTGATGAGATTAGTGCTGCTGCACTTCTAGCCAAATTCAAAGGCTTTGTGCTTGCACCTTTTAGTTTTCTGACTAATTTTCCTTGCTGTCGTAAGGATCTGACATAAAAGATCTCCTGCCATCTTAAAACTGATTGGAGTTGTCATTCAAAGGCCTATCATGTCCCAGAAAGAGAAGTGTTGTCTATCTAAATAAAATCAGTGTTGGCCTTTAGGGCTACTAAGCTCTCCCCTGTTCAGCCCTGCAATGTGGCTTCTGGGACATATGTAGTAATGTGCCGTCCCATTTCAGCCCTGGATTTCTGAACTCAAGAAGTTGAGGATCATGCTTTAATATTCCTTTTGCAGTCTTAGCCAATGTCCTATGAAGTGGTGAAGAATTAAATACAATGCAACACAAAGGGAGTGGTATGCACTAGGTGGTTTCTGACTTGAGTGTTTACCCTCTAAGATGCTGTATTGCAAAATGACACAATGCCATTATTAAATATGCTTTTAACTACTCTTCTAGCTCTTTGCCTAGTTTGTTAATTACATCTTTTCTGTTTCTTTCCAGTTTCAGAAACACTCCTGTGAAAGCTGGATAAAGCAAAATAATGGTCAGTGATTCTGAAAGAAATATATGCAGGAGAAAGAGATCAAGGGCTGCTGAGAGAGGTACATTAAGAATACATATTTATATATGCAAAAACTTTTCAGTAATTTGTTAAAATGGGAAGCAAAGGAAGGATGATACTTGCCTGAAACAGTGCTATCTGTTCCGCTTTGAAAGAATAAATTACACTTTCTAATGGTGGAGTCTGTCTTGCCATCCCCTGCTTAGATACTGGCACATTCTCTACCTTAATCTGTTTTATCCCTGCATGGGACTGAACTGACTCAGGGTGAGTTTTAACCTATAATAAATCCTGAGTCCCTCAGATTTCTGTTTTAAGATTGTTGCGTTACCCAAGTAGTGACTGCTTGGGTAGAGAGATGCACAAGGATAAAATCAATCACTGGAAATAAGCCAAAAAAAGGAAATTTTACAAGGCTTTATCTGTAATATATTTTGGGGAGGGGAAACCCTGCCTAGGCCTAGCCACACAGCTGGTTCACTGCTGAAGTATATTTTATTCTGAGCAGACACACTGCCCTACTGCTGACTGTTAGGCTGGGTTCAGTTTAGCATATCGTAGACCACACCAGTTTCAGTCAGCCAGAGAAAGGGAGACAGTTTTAAAGTTACTGTACAACAAGGATGCCATCTCAGGGCCCTGAGTGAGAGTTCTGAATGTCATGATCCGAGATAGCTGTTCTTGCCTTCAGCTGTCTTTGCTGCTCTAGACAAGTTCCCACTTGCATCAATGAGATGGCTCATATGGTTATGTACATCTGCTGAGCCTCTGTAGTTCAGGGCCCTGTGGAAGTGAACTGAAACCCAGGGGAGGTTATCTAAATATGCCCAGCAGTAAATTGCTGCTCAGTGACTGAGCAAGAAGTTTGAGGTGTTCCTTAATGAGAAATAGAAAACTGAGACAGAGGTGAAATAGGAAGAGGACAAGATTTCTTGCAACCACCTTGCAGCCACCCAATTATGATTCCAGGTTTTAACTTCCCTCTTGGTCATTTCAATCTGTTTTGAGGATGTGGGGGTATCCTTTTTCTCACTATTTACTTTCCGAGCTGCTTACAGCCAAGGAAGTGATTCTGGTGATTCTGAGCTCAGCTGCAGTAGTGCATATCTAAACTACCTTCCCTAGAATCTGTGGCAACCAGGCCTCCCTGAAGATGAAGGGGATATCCAGTGCTGTACCACCCTGACATGTTTTTAGGGCAAGAGTCACATTTTAAATATGAATTACAGTGGTAACTTGCTCTATCTCTTGAGATTTTTCAATAGCAGTGTGCAGTCACTGGAAAGTTGCTCCACTGGTATATCTCAGGGTAAGTAAGCTATGGGCACTGATTTCTGAGATTTGTCTTGCTCTGATGCTAGAGGAGGTCTTGGTCTTCAGCAGATTTCTGGCAGGCAAGGGACCCGCTGGTTTGTCCCACGTAAATAAAAGTCTTTGCCAGCTCTAACTGTTTCAACCTAGGTTCATGGTGATGAGTTAGAAATTGCTTACGCAGCAAAGTATTTCTCTCTGCTTTTTACTGACAGCTGATTTTACTGGGGGCTAATATTGTAAGTTCTTACTATCGTTAAAATGTTACTGCAATATGAAATTCATCCTATTACATGGATAAATAATATACCTGAGCAGAGGCACACTGAGGGAAAAATGTTGATCGTCTTGGCAGTTCACCCTGTAACAGTCTGTCACTTCATTTTTGCAGGCTAAAGGAGATGTGTGATGGTGGATCATTTGTTGCATAGTTTTCAACTTTCCAAAATTCCCTATATAACTGATGCCAGTGTCACTCCTTATTATGAGTCCATCAAAGAAACCAAAGTTTCCGGGAATACTCAGCTTTTACGAGTATTTTACTTGCTTGTACATGTCTATAGATAGCGAATAAATTCTACAACTGTTTTAAGTAAATAATTCCTGTATTCACCTACAGGAAGCCGTGTGTTTAAACAAATCTAAGTGCAAAAAAAAATTGCAAGTGCAATTTTGATACTAATAGCAATCTCTATCACCACTGTGAATGGAGAAGAACTTGGTAGAAGTTCCTTGCTAGGAGGCATTCTTGGGTCATCGGTCCTCGTATAAACTGAGCGTGTCATTAGATTCATGGTTTTGGCACCAGGGCAGGGATCCTTTGTATCTTGAGCCAAGCTGAATGTGCATCCTCTGCAACTGCTTTCAGTCTTGGCCTCATCAGTTTATTAGCTGCTTTCCCATCATGTTCTTTGTGTTTTCTAGAGTGATAATTTTTAGCTCAGTACTCTCAGACAGATATTGATGGGAACTTTTTAGAGCCCATAAGCCTATTTATTGGCTGTCACATTCCTCTTCCTCAAACTCTCTCTCACTTGTCACATTCCTTTTCCTCAGTGTTTCTCTCAGTTTGACCTTTTTATTTTTTTTAATTGAAATACATAAATAAAAATCTGAAGCCAACCAAGGAGTACCCAGAAAAGATTTGGGGAAGGCTGTTTTGAGGTTACATTGCTTTCTTCACATAAGAGTCATTTCTACTACAGCTGCTTTTGTAGCTGCTGTTTATGTTTCTGGATGAATTGTTCTTTTACTAACTTGGGAATGCATGGGGAGAAAAAACACATATCAGCTATTTTTCACTTCTTTACTGTGCAGTAGGATTAATCTGTATTTGCCTAGCTGTAATATCTGCTATTTGTGGGAACTCATGGGCCTTAAATTAGGTGTGATGGCTTTTTCTTGCTCCAAAACTGTAATAGATTTTAACGTTAAACATTGCAAAGAATGAAACAATGACATCAAGAACAAATAAGAGTGATTTCAACTTCATAATACCTTCCATGTGAGTGCCAAATTGCTTGAAGATTAAACTTGAAACTGTCAGCTCAATCCTTCATTACCTTCCTTCTCATTTTGTGAGTTATATGTAATGGAAAAGGTTGTGAATTGCTGCCGCTAGCATAACTGCATGGGGAATTTTCATCTGGGGCCATGTCTGACCTACGTGAAGGTCCTGGAAATGACGAAGTGCACTGCAGGGTGGAAGAGAGCTGGGTGTGGTATGCTCTGTCTTACTGACACAGAAAACAAGGGTTCCCAGATTTTCTTTCCTTACATTGCTTATGCTATTTCTGGTGAGATTCATTTTGATCCATAAAAGGGCCCCCAGCCCGAGAAGTGGCCACACTTGCCCAAAATATGCCAGAACACTTTGATGATTTTTTTCTGAATTGTTTTTAAAATACATCTTTTTCGTGCAAGATGTTGGTTTGGGTTTTTTTTAAAGAAATGGGCTGTTTTCTCACAGCTTTTGATAGGAGTAAGTGTACTTCTTTGGACACACATTTTTGGGTTGGGATTTGAAGGTTTTGAGAAAGGATGTTGTTGGTATTTTTGGTAGCTTTCTGTTCTAGATGAGTTTTCCATGAAACAGCAAACAAAAACTGGTCAAGCTGGTGGACTGAGATTGTTTTTTGCCTTCTTGATTTTACTGTTTGTTTTCCCTCTTTATCTATTCACTTTATATTACTCTCTGCAGTGTGTCCCTTGGGCTCTGTTCCTTACAGCAATTGGATGGTTTTAGGAACTCTTACACTGTATTTCCCTGTGGTACCCAGGAAGTTATGATTTATCTCAGTGCTTTGGATGCTGGCTCTTTCTCCTGCAGAAATGGAGACAGTCCTGGCACAGCTGAATCCCATAGGTTTACTATTGATCCCATTTTGGGATGGGGGAGTTACGCCCTTTTCTCATCAGTTTTTGAACACTAAATTTTCTGAGTGCTGGGAGGAAAATGTTGGGATAGGAATGAGTCAGCAGATTCTCATAGCAGCTTAAACTTCTGAGTCTGTATAAAACTCTCAGCACAGGAACCAAGCCCTCATAGCCAGTGAACTTGCAATGAATCTCACCGCACCTCTGAGGATGGGCAGCTAAAAGGTTTTGAAAAGACAGAAAAAGCACTTGAACCTGCCAAAGGGAGAAGAAACAGAGAATGAATGGCAGCAGGGGGAGTTGTCAGAGAAGTGAACTCCAGGTCAGGGTGACCAGTGAGCCTGGACAGAGCGTGGCTGAAATGGGCTTAGGGGAAAGGACATTGGCAACTCAAAAGCGAGCACTGGGATCTGCTGACAGCGTATGTGGGTTTTGACCCCAGCAGAAAGGCCACTGTACAACTGTTAGATCATGCTTTTGGAGCGAACGTTGCAGTGCTGGTAGATTTTAAATGGATGAGATGTCTGTCTTCTGACTAAAGTGCAGCTACAACAGGAGGAAGTGTGTGTGTCTAGAAACCTCATTCCCATTCCAACTTCAAAAGCAGCTAATATATAGGAGCTGGAGCAATAGCCAATGGATTAATGTTTCAAGGCTATCTATCAACACTGGCTTAAGCAACAGCTTTTGCAGAGGAAGATGAAATGAAATCTTATTCTGCCACTCTTGTTTTTCTCTCTTTCTTAAAGAGAGAGCTCTACTGTTTCTGGATACTTTCACCCAGTCACTTCAAAGCTTTAGATTTTCAACCTTTCCTTTGTAAGTTAAAAGCAGATCTGGAATAGCTCTTCCACAGTAGCTTCCTTTGCCTTCTGAAGTAAGTATAAAATCACCTAACATTTCCCAAAAACTTCATTGACATTATAAACTCTGTATCTGGAAGGTATCTGGGGAGGTAAAGCCTACAGTTACTCTCAGATTTTCATTTTGGGATGCTTCTGTCAGCTACTTAGTCTCCCTGCCTAATTTTGAGAAGGAGATCCACCTCAAAGCATTGTACTTGGTCTTCCACCTATTTAAGTTCATTCAGAAAACCAGCTTTTCATTTCTTTCTAACCTTTTGACCAAGTTTCTTTCTGTCCTATTTTGCTTCTTTCTTCCTTTTCTTTGTTCTTTTTTAGATACAGTATATACCCTTTGCCTTTTTACCTCTATACTCATACTTCAGACTAGCTGTTTACCCCAAAAAGTCCCACAGCCACAGCTTTGATTGTGTACAGAATTATTATGTTTTCCTGGGTTGCTCACCATGTTCCTGGTGTTTCTGTGCAGTCTTTAAAGACTATCATAAAATTATCCAGTTATTCTCCTGAATATCTCCTTCACTCTATTGTAATTTATCTTTCCTCTCTCTTACCTCTGGTTCCAGTGTTTAATCAAGATCACGTTATACTTTTAACTGCTCTGTAGGCTTTAGTTCCTGGCCTCCAACAGATACTCAAGTGAATTCTTTTGTTAATCACAGACAAAACTGATGCAATGAATCAAAAAGAGTTCCTTCAAGGGTTAACATTTTACCGGGAGAGGAATGGGGTGAGAGTTATACAAATACATTTCTGGCATAAGTTTCTTAAAATAGGAGGAAACATGCCAGGGGAAGATGTATATGCATTAATGTATAATTAACCAATGCATGCAACAAGAATTTTTTTTAATTTCATTTGCTTGAAAAGTAACCGGCAGACTTCAGCTAGCTAAGACAGATTGCTTTGATAAATCTTTGGGAATTTGGGTATTTTGTGTCTCAGTTACATTCTCTGGCAAACACACAAAAGAGATGTCCCTTCTAGCACCCAGCAGCTCAGCTTGCCTTTTATATGTGGATACGATTCTTCTTTCTGAGTCTGCAAAACCTCTAAAATCTCCATTTAATCGCACTGTAAACCTCCTCTCTTTGGGAGTACTATGGAGTTATGAAAAGAAGACCATAAAAGTGAGGCCAGAATAAATAAACCTTATTCCAAATGAGCGTGGATTGGCAAGCTTAAGAATCATTAATTTTGCTGTACTGAAAAAGGAGGAAGATGGGAATCCACAGGAGAGAATTAGGTTGGTTCAAGCAATCCACCAGCACTGTAACCCTACTCTAGATCTGTGTGCAATACACCCGGAGGGAAATAAGGCTTGTCAGCATGAAGATTTTATCAGCCTTCGTCTCTGTGACAGTCAGAATGCTTGTGAGTGGATGAAGCTAGCAGAAATTACTTGTCTTCCTCCAAATGAGTGTCACTGAGATCTTTGTGCCATACCTATTCAGTCTCTATGAGCCACATATGACAAATGTGGATCTGTAAAAGAGGTGTTTGCATTTTGTTTTTGAAACCTTCTGCTAGCAAAGTCGGACTCCGGAGCACCCTGAATTCTGTCAAAATCACTGCAGTGAGAGAAACAAAAATCAAAAGCTAGGTTTGGCCCTTCTGACCCACCCATACAAAGAAAGTGCAGATCACTGTCTCCGTGCCTGTCCTCTACTGTCAGTGCTTGGTTCTGAGATGGGAAAGTGAGGAGGAGGAGGAGGGAGCTGTTGTTAGGACTCAGGGATCTGTACTTATTTATTTTATTTACGTGGCACTTAGCTGCACGAGCTGTTCAGTAGGGGTAGAGCAGTACTGGATGAGGACGTGAAATGTTCGGTTTGGAGAGAACTGAGAATGTTGTAAATCAGCGCTACCTAAAGTGAAGTCCCAAGGACTAGTCTATCAGTAGGCAAGAGATAATTGTGTGGAGGCTCACACTCCATGGCCTGTCACAAGGGACCCGCTGCTCCTCTACAGGCTTATAAATTTCAAATGTCTTGACTTTGTCATCATCAAAAATGATGCAATCTTTAATTAGAAAATCTCAGAACTCTCCTTAACCAAAACCATGTTTTGCTTATCCTAGGAGAAAGCTTGAAGTTTCTCTCTGCCATTACTCTAAGCTTCCACTTCCACCCTTGAATGAAACTGGAATTCAGGATGGTCGGTGGTTGCAGGTCCAGGAAAAAGTGTTTTCTGGTCTTGGCTTCTGGCTGGTGGAGCAGTTAGTTTGCTTGTTTAATCAAATTTGGAGTAGATTTACTGGGGAGATCTGTATTTAGTGAAAAGGTTTTGATAACTGGAACTTCTAATATATGTCTCTAGGACAGCAAGTTCCATTCAGCCTCATAAACAACCTGGATTTCCTGCTCTAGCATTCTCTGTCTCAGATTAAGGTTGCTGTGATGTGCCTGGCACAGTTGGTCTTTCTCCTTGTTTCTGAGAGTCAGTTTTTGAAGGGTTTTTATTTACCAGGTTCTTAGAACCAAGTCCTGTCTATGAATTGCTCTGGGATCTCATCTTGCATACAGCTCAACAGATGACCATTAGAAATACTCACAATTGCGCAAAGCAGTGGTTAAAGGAGGAGCAAAATTAGAAATGCAATTTGGACTCTGGGGAAGCAGGAGAATCCCAGCATCTGTTTCCTAATGATGTTTCTTTCTTTGACTTTAGTGAGATGCTGCTTGTTATATCTTACAGTCTACAGTCCCTCACCTCTCTTAGAAATACTGGTGATATCGTATTTCTTTTCTCATGTGATTTTAAATACATTATTTACATTTTTTAATAGAACTTTCTTTCTTCTTTATCTGATACAGTTGAGAAATTAAAATCCCCAAGCATTTCACTTTCCATATTTTTCTTAAAATTATTTTTTTCACTTACCAGTTGCAAAGACCAGAAAAAATATAAGAAATGTCCTTTCTCAGTTTGAGAACTCTGATTTCTGTTTGGTTTCTTAAAAGCTGTTGCTCCTTAAAAAATCCAATCTTTTGCTTTCCAGCATGGTGTGATTAAGTGCTTTGAAGACTAAAATTAATGAAATAATAATAGATTTTTCTTAAATTAATGTTTAATATCTAATACAATATATATCATTACTAATATTAATATTTAATAAATATTGGTCTGCTTTTTTGGAATATATGAATCATGTCAGTTGTATTTCATCACCTGTGAAAAAAGTGAGTTGTATTGGCTTCCCACAGAAATATACAGAAGGGGAAAATATTCATTCAGTCTTCTTTCCTTTTGGAAGGCATTCTCCCAAACTTGACCCCAAGATATGCCTGTAATAGGTTAGAGAAATTAGTAAAAAAAAAAAATAGAGAAACGACCAACCAACCATATTAGATGCCTGGGAGAAATACATGTAGTACAGCATGTTGTTGTGTAAGCGCATCATTTTTCACATCTCTCATTGCAGAGGCTGCTGGAAGGGGATGTGTACATCACCCCCAGGGGACGCTGCACTCACCATGAGCCATGAGGCCACCTGGGAATAGCCCCAGGCAAGCTGCTTCCACTGGGCTAAACTCAGCCCCAGGGCATCAGAGCTGGTTTCCAGCACTGTTGAATGATGTTTCTGTGTGGCTGTTTGCTCTGTGGAGCTTACAGCGTTGAAGAGCTGAAGTTTGTATCGTGCTTAAGAAATAGCCCTCAGACTTCAATACCTATTAAAGGCCTTTCTCGTATCTCCAAAATGAAAATTCATTGACTGTGTAGTGCAAAGCATCAAGGTTGCCTTGTGTATCCACAGGTGCATGAGGTTGATCTGCACCTTGCTCTTAGTAGGGTGGTCAGAGCAGTTGTCTCAGGACATCCATTCAACCAGGAGCAGGGCAGGCTGATGGGCTAACCGGGAGCATGGCCTGTGGCTGGCCCACTCTGACAGAAAGCTCTGATGGCAAAAGCTACTGTTGCTGGCCAGCACTGAAGAGAACCAAGGTTGTGATTCACAATGATAATGCTTAAATATGTGCATAGGAGAAGCTGATGAGCTGAGGCAGAGTCTGCAGACGGTGCTGAACTCTTCCCTGCGGCCTTTTACTAGGTCAGCAATCTCTAGATGAGTGTTTTGTTTGAGGCCTAGACCATTTGGCAGTCTTATTTCTGCTTAATTAGCTTCATGATTTAAAACTATTTGTGGCCTCCTAATGAACTGGGAAAAACCGAGCAGTTGTTAGCAGCTGGCCAGGCTCTTAACAGCAGCCATGTGTGTTTAGCAGAACAGCAATAACGTAGTGAGAAGACAAGTCTGGCAGCACTGCCAGGGGTCAGGACATGTGGGGGCTATCCTTAGTCCTGTTAATGATCACCATTAGCGCAGTACAGAATCTCAGCTAGGCATAAACAGCCTTGTTAAGTGACAGTAACAATGAAGGCTTTGACAGAAGGCTGGGGTTTGCGGAAAACCCCACGTCCTGTGAAGGAGGATTTGAACTCAGATGCTGGACAGTGGGCTGGAGTGGCTGAGGTATGAGTTCCCATTGGACTTCCAACAACTTCCCAGCCCTGCTGAGATTTGCTAGGGAAATTCTGTTAAAAACCCTTTGGCACTGAGTTGCCCAGCACCTATTACAAAGTGCTTTGGGGCTTCCTTGAGAGGTGGATGTGACCATTGCTGGGTGGTGGTAAATCTAATTGTGGTTGTGACTGTGCCTCAGGGTTCAGGCCTCTGAGCCCGTTATGCTCATCACCAGTTTAATGCCTTCTCAAGCAAAGGAACTGAGCATGGATCCTGATTTCCCTGTGATCTGAAGAAGGTGTCCTCCAATCTTTAACAGTGTGTGACCATCCAGGTGACAACCTCCCAATACCTTAGTCTATTTCTTCTGTTATTTGTAGTATAATATTTTTCTAAGTTTGGAGATAATGGAAAGCAGCTACAATATTTTTGAACTTGTGCTTCAGTGATAACTACTTCAGGAAAAGAAGTGGTATGTATGAAAGAAACTCTATGTTGTCTGATGAAAATGCTGTTCAGATGCAAAAAATACTTGGATAGCTGATGTAGCTGTAGGAAGGCTGGCACTAGGGTCTAAGAGCATTTCAATGCTTCAAGAAACCTGACCTGTCTTTGCTCTGGAGAAAGATTTTTTTAATTATTTTTTTCCTGTATCACGAGCATGAATTATTTTGTGAGTTCAAATTACACTTTGGATGTACCTGATAAGAGGTAAAGATTTTTCTTAATGTCTGTCAGTGCACCTTTGAGGCCAGTATGAAGTATATCTGGCTCTGGTTTTAGGTTTTTCAGTCCATAAATGATCCTCACGTGTCCTTTTAACCCATCTTTGTGGGACATACTAATGCCTTTGAGCAAAATTCTCTCTGGAGATGTGTTCACAGTTCCTTTAGCTATCTCAGGTGCTAATAATGTTATGTGGAGACTCCTCTCAGGATTAACTCTGGTGTTTTATTTTATGGCTGAATGGATTTCTTATATCTTGTTTTAATCATGTTGATATGCACATAATACAATGACATTTACTTTACTGCAGCTTTTGTCAAGTGTTCTGAAAAATACAACTGCAGCCACTAAGTAATGCACTGCTCTGGTTTTGTTATGAAAATAAAAAACAGAAATAGCAATCACCGTGAGAATTTAAGTGCATCTATTCTGAGTAGGGTTTCATAGTTCAGGCCAGGATTTCATAGGTCTGTTTCCTTGAGTTAATTTCCAGGATTTAAGATCAACAGAGCCCCTCGCTAAACTGAGGAAAGTATCTTTAGAAAGCAAAGTATTGTGTAGGGCTTTTAACCTGTGAGATACTTCAGGCAAAGACATGTGAAAGGTGCGAATTTTGGTCAGTCCCTTTTATTTTCTGACAATACATTTGGGGATGCACCTCTCACCCACAGGAACGGAAGGTGTGTCAGGTAAGAGAGATGTAGTCTTTGCAAAACTGAGACTGCTGCTTCTGAGTACCTTTTCTTTCCCACCATGGTTTGCTGTTCCTGGAGACTGACAGCCTCCATGACCTGCAGGTATAAGAGCAGCTGCTGCTTTTTAGGTGTGGAAATCACAGAAGATTTGTATTGTACTATCAAAAATATATTAGATATAAGACAGTTACAATCTGATTTTTCCTCACTGCACACAGAAATGCTCTTGGCTGAGCTAGTTACCTCTCCTCCATTTGTTAGGGTTCCTCAAGTCTTGAGAGGTATCCGGGAAAGCTGACCTGAAACTCCTAACCTCTTTCAGGTGCCCACTTGGTATTGCTAAGTAGCCTGGCTAAAAGCCTTGGCATATTTGCCAAGTCCCCTTGGCACTGAGGGGTTTTCTTCTCTTCTGCTGCCACAGTTTGCCTCTCTCTCCATTTATTTATCTGGCTATTTTGGAAAAAGCCCTCTTAAAAGAGGGGGAAACTTCACCACTAGAAGATTTCCATTTTGCTTCTCCGCCTTTTATTGCCTGTGTTTTTCTTTTTCCTGTCCTTCCTCACCCCTCTGCTCCCCATGCTTTAGTGTACATCTTTCTGACAGCTCTTTACTTAGAGATCTACATTTTGAAAGTAAGTTGAACTTTGAGAAATGTCTTTCGGCTTTGGACAGAAAAGAAGCAAGAAGTCAAGCAAAACAAGCATTAAGTGAAAACCCTGAGGGATGGATGGGAACTTACAAAGAGAGGGTAACTACATTTTGAGAGAGCTACATTTTGAAAGTAAGTTGAACTTTAAGAAATGGTTTTTGGCTTTCAGTAATAGTAGTCTAATTGACCTTGGCTGCAGTTTTTGCCATTGTCCCTTCAAGTCAGTTGTGTTGTCTTTACTTTTTTATCCGTGGTGTCTACATCTGGTTACTGTAAAGTGATAGTAGCCATTGCACATCTTCATCCTTTTCAGAATATTAGCAACTGCCAACCAATTTGACTCAGCCACTTCTGGGAGAGACAGCAGCAGTGGAGAGGATATCTTATGGAAATGGCTTTTCACAGCCAGTTTCACAGCAAAAGATTTTCTTTCTGTGGTCTAAGTGTCTTCCTCACCTCCTGCTGGAGCCCTTCTTCTGCGAAGTGGTTCTTTGGCCTGACTTTGGTCAAAGTGTAGCCCAACTTTTTGTCTCCTTTTTCCTGTGTTTTCCCTCCAGAGAGAACTTTCATATACCGTCATAGATTTCTTTTTTATATGGAGTGCAAGGCTTCTCAGCTTTCTGTAATGCAGCTTCACAGTCAGTCTCTGAGGAAGCTGAAAACGGTTTTAAAACTCTTCCTACAAGTACTGTTGTCAAAAATTACCTTATCTTCAAACAACTCTGTGCGTATGTTTGTATTATCCTTTACAAATCCAAAGTGTCTGTTTTTAAATCCCTGTCTTCCCCACTTCGAGATATTTCACCACTGTTGGGACTTTGAACCACTCTGTTTTTCTTAGTTCACTTTAGTCTAACTATTTTGTGGCAGTCTGTAATCTCTCAAAGTCTAAGAGAGGCCAGCTTCATTTCTGCACAGCACAGCAGCTAACTCCAGCTGGCATTTATGTCAGCCTTCAGAAATACAGATCCTCACAAATGTTACTTTTTGCTCTTTTATTTTTACTTGCCTGACAGTGAAGTCAGCCTAACAACTCTTCTTTCCTGAAAATCAAAGATATAAATGGGATTTTGAAACATAGTTAATATCTGTCCTGAGGGTGTCTTTCATCTGTTGCTGATAGACATTCATAACTATTAAGGCTGAGGGACCATTATAGCTCTGCATTGTGACTTAATAACTCCTATATCAATCTCAATGACTTGTGGTGCGATGTAGAAATGTTACTGTGGGCCAGCTGAAATCTTTCTGTAATCAGTAGGTGAACTGCTGTCCTTTTTTGATACTCAAAAGTATAATGAATAGTGGATCTTCTTCACTGAACAAAACTCTTGAAACTGTAACAGCTTCCACAGAAAGCACAAGGGTATGTCATTGGTCACACAAATGCATTTTTGTACGTCTCACTATGAAAAAGAAACAATTATAACTCCAGACCACTGGACAGAAAAGAAGCAAGAAGTCAAGCAAAACAAGCATTAAGTGAAAACCCTGAGGGGTGGATGGGAACTTACAAAGAGAGGTTTCCAAGTTCATTGTCAGCTAGATGGAAGTGGAGCACTGTGAGCAAATGAGCTATCTCATACTGTGTTCAGGGAAATAGATTTTCATGTATGCTCATTGTAAATAGCAAGACCATGTAAGAGATGTGCATCCTCTGTATCAACTTCTTTTTTAGAATAAAATGACACTTTGACCCTCAATTTCTGCTAACGTCTTTGGTCAAAAAGGAGTAACGGTATTTCTGCTTAAACAATCTGGTCCTGATCTTAAGCGTATTTACTGCTGGAAGACCTGACACCTTGTGCTAAACTGTTCAAATCATCACATATCCCCACTGTTTAAAAACATATACTGTAGTTTTAGAATTTCAAAGGGAACTGGGAATGGCCTGAGGGAAAAGCTGATGAGAAGTCTGTAGTTACTGCATTCTGAAACAAATGAAACTTTAGAAGCATTTTGCCAGTACTGTTTGCCTTTTGTGCATGCATTTTTTTTTGCACTTTGTATTTATTTTTTTCTTGGCAAACCTCATCTCTTTATTTAACAGACTGCCCCTTACCCATTTCGCCAAAAAATCAGCCATTAACACTTTCTCCTTCATTCTTATTTGTAGCCAAAAATGTTTGGATTAAGCTTTTTTGACAGTGGTCAAGAAATTTTGAATGTGGCAGACACTTTCTGTGAAAACAGCTATTTCTGTAAACCTGTTTATTTCAGTCTAAGGCTTGCTGAGTAGTATCAGAATTCATTTTCATCACTGCCAAAATCTGAAGTCTGGAGGTGTCTCTAAGCAGATCTCTTATTGCAGTTTTTTTTCCATGCTATTTGATTTCTTAAGTCATTCCAAACACATTAAGATGGGGAAAGAACAAGTTGAAAAGGTATAAACAGAGCAAGGAAAGCAAAATCGACAGAGAAAGGTAAAAAGGAAAAACATGCTTTCTGTAAAATAGTAGAAACATTGGATCTATTTATCTGCAGAATGATAGATTTGCTTTGGTTTGTGGTCAGTAAAAGGCTACTCCTTTTTTTTTTTAAATCTCTCTTTTGTATTTTTGAATTCTTTTCTTCCCACACCTTTTCTGTCTCATTTCCTTGCTTTTCATTCTATGTCTCTCCTTCTTTCTTGGGAGGTAATTTTACATGCAGTTCTTCACTGCTGGCTTGCCAGACTCTTAGCCCTTTGGCAAGTTTTTCAAAGTCAAATACATGTTTACAGTGAGTAATACAATGCTAGTGTGAGTATTTTTTTTTTAACTTCCAAATTGCAGGTGCAGTTCGTGCATGTCTTTTGAAACTCAAGTTCATTTTTGGTTGTAAATCAGTGTGTATTAGTTGATTTGTGCTGGTGATTAATCTATTCGTTCTTCATTCTCTACAGATTTGAAACTGGAAAGAGTTTTCCCCAGTTTTCACCTTGGCTAATGGAGTCTCTCATTGGCAATGAATAACTGAACTGTTTCATGAAAACTTTTAAGTTACAACTTTATGAGAGAACATGCTAATGACTTGATGTAGAGTAGAAGGATTTCACACATTTTCTAGGCCATGCTCACTGTTGGTACTAGGGGTTTCTTTTATTCTTTTATTCATTCTGTTTCCTCCTCCCAGTTCCTCATGTGCTTCCCGCTCATCTTTGTCTCTTCCTTGGGCTCTCTGCCATCCCCCAGTCTGTGCCAGAAGCTATGTGTTACCATGTCATCATATTTGCTAATCTTTTCTTCCCAGCCATCTGGAAGACAAGGGGGGGTTTTGCTGAGTGTCTAAACAAAATGCTCTCCTCCTTCTGCTGTCCCGTCAGTGACATCTCAAGTGAAATTCTCATTGGTCTATCTTGGGCCTGATCCTCCTGAGTGTTTTGTCAGGAGTTTGGATAATAAAACAGAAAATACACTGAAGTTTCTGTGATAGTTTGATTTATTAAAAAAAGAGAAGAGGAAAGCAAATTTTTTCCAAGGGTGGTATGATAGGACATTACTTGCCACTTTCCTGTGAGATCCCAGTTGCAGTACTGTGCTCAGCTGTTCCCAGCACTGTGACAAAGATGTAGGTAAATATGAGGAGGTCCAGAGAGCAATGTAGGAATGACAAGAGATTTAGAGAAAGTGACCTATGAGGAAAACATGAAGAACTTTTCTTTTCCCTCCCCCTCCAAACCAGAGAAGATGGTCTACACTAAGGTCTGTGATTACTGACAAGTTGCCATGAGCTCTGAGTGTCCTCCCTGCCCACACCAACACTACCAGGCTGCTGGACCATGCTTGGAGCATCCTCTTACATTGCACTGTTCACATGTGGCTGTGTTAATGCCAAGCAGACAAAGAAGTGAGGTTAAGG
This sequence comes from Mesitornis unicolor, assembly GCF_000695765.1. Classification (NCBI taxonomy): domain Eukaryota; kingdom Metazoa; phylum Chordata; class Aves; order Mesitornithiformes; family Mesitornithidae; genus Mesitornis; species Mesitornis unicolor. The sequence goes on from NW_010201092.1 coordinate 34,872, forward strand.
GTGAAAACTTAATTTTGTTTCCTTCCTCCTCTAGTAGTTATTAGTCATCATCATTATCACAGGACTTGGTGTCAACATGTAGCTCAGTCAGTGAGGAACACTGAAATATGTTCTGGCCCGGATTCACATGGATGAAATGCTACCTTGGTCCCAGAACCAACCAGTAGGAGGGAAGGACAGTGGTGGCATTCAGACTCTCTGACACCATGCTCATGTGTCTCTGCCAAAGACATCCAGGTACCTGGACTTCAGCAAGCCTTGTGAAATCCTACAATCACTGATTGAGTAATCTTTCTCTATGAATAAGAAATACCTGTTTCTCCTTAGGGTTCATTTCCTCTAATTATTTTTTATTTTCCTGTCACTGCTTGAGGGGTAGAATTGCAGAATGATTTTCATTGGAAAAAGTACTGAAATAAGTACTCTGTTTTTGTAATAAGCAGTAAGTGCCCAGGATTTATATCCTACTGGAGAGGTAAATGTTATCTCTACAGTTACTGAACATTTGCCCTCTACTCCGTTAACACTGCTTTGCTTAGGAACGGTGCTGTTTGGATCTTGTTCCCCCTTGGTTTGCTACTATTAGAACTGTGCTTCTAATTAGAGCAAGATTTTGTTATCTGTAGGCCTGAGGTGCTAATGCTTTGCCTCTTTATTTTTTTCACAGAAGGGATTAATGTGCATGTGTTAGTCTTTGGCATTCACTACAAAGCCTGTGCCTGTGCTTCTTCCAGCTTCTGCTGCTACTTAGTTGGGCAGGGTTGCTTTATAGTCCTTTTCCTTCAATGAGACCCACCAACCAGAATGGGACAGTGTAGGAGAGGGTCTGGCACCTTACTTTGAGGCCGTTATGGATGAATAGCCAGCTCACTGGCTACCTGCTTGGTATCTACATTACCGTGCATGTGTTCATATGATCCTGGTTGGCCTGCAGAAGCATTGATCCATTTGCCTTGTCTGCCGGCATGAGTGAGAGCTTCCTCCAGAGCTGTGAATCCTCGCAGGAGGAACTGCCATCAACCCTCCAAAGAGTCCTCCCTCTCACATCACTCAGTGAGGCATTTTTTGCTGGGAGAAGCAGCAAAAATGTTTTGCCCTGTTTAAAGCAGCTGCTGCTTGTAGAGCATGACTTCTGTGAATGACGAGCATGAGGAGATGGTCCTAGCCTTGCTTCCCATGCCAAGATTGCAGACATCAGAGGGAGACAATGTAAGAGACTTAAGGTTGGTGGAGGGGAGCAGCAGAGAGGACAAGTGAATTAATAGTGTTGGGGAGGAGTGGTGGAAGCATCTGAGGGAAGGGGAGGGTGGCAGAGATGCTTGTGAGAGGAAGAGAACTAAGAGATGAACATGAGTGAAAGCCAGAGAGGTAAGGAGAAAAAAAAAATAGGGGACTGACTGACAGCTCCAGCTAGAAGTTGTCTGCTTCCTCAGCCTTCTTCCAGGCGTTTCTAAGCCCTGGCACTTCTCCAGTTCAGTTCTCCCATTTTAAAAAGTTACTTCTCTTGTTACATATGCAGAAAAGTAATCTTTCTGATACCAAACAGCAAGCTGTTTTCAGGGATGACTGTTCAACTGCTTAAAAAGCAACACTACACGTTTCACTATCACTTTAAAAATGGTTTTGTAAGCAGGTCTTTGTGGTTAATATTTTTGGAAAAATCTAGGACATGATAATTTGTATTTTTGCCTTTTTCTTTGCTGATTCTTGGAGTAGTTATAACATTTGCAAAACCCACATTAAAAACTTCAGCCAATGAAATGGTGAAAAAGCAAGACTGTGAGGGTAGACAGCTGAGCAGGTGAGCTGAGAGGCCAAGAAACTGGGTGGTTTGGCAAGGCAGTTTGATGGTTGGAAATTTTAAGACAAATTAGGAGAAGCTCTGGGATCTAGACATGCAGTCTGCACAGAGTATCTTTGTCTCCTGGTCTCCCACCCCAAGATGAGTAATCTCTTGTGATGTCAGTGGGCGTTATCCCCATGTCCTGAGGTAATAGATTGGGGCCCCGTCGTGTAAGTAATGCCTTATTTTCTCTTGAGCTGGAAAATCATCTCAATTTCCCTTAAATGTTTCACAAGGGAGGTGAGAGGAAGGAAGAGAGGTTTAATATTCCTTTCTAGTTGCATCACTTGCATGTTTTGCAGTTGAATTGCAGAGTACAAACCCAGTTTTTGGAGTTGTTTAAATGACAACAGAGTTATTGCTCAGCTTCTCAGATATTTTGGCTGCTCACATGCTCAGTCAAGCTGCAGCGCTCCCCTCAACAAATGCACTCAGGGGAGAGCAAATGGCAAAGAACATGAACAGCCTGAAGTAGAGTGTCAGTGCTTTTCACAGGGAGGTGCCAGCTGTCATTGGAAGCAAGTTCAGAATTCATTGTGAGGATCTCTGTAAGGAAAGTGAGGGCAGTAATTCAGCAGTGTTTACTAATGATGTTTATGCTATTATTTTGTAGAAAAAAAAGTTCGTTCAAAAACTGCCTCTGACAAAGAAATTCCTTGTTCTATATAAAGATACACAAACGCAGTTTTGGAGAAAGAATAGTTGTCCTGATTCTTTAGGTTCATGAGCCTTGAGTGAATTTAATTAAAAAGAAGGGAAAAAAACCCAGCTTGCGCTCAGAGAACATGAAAGCCTAAACATGTGAAACTTTTATGAGTTACGAACATGGGAGCTGTGCTGTAGGAAACTTCCAAGGAAGTTCTGCTGCTTTCTAGTGGAAATCTAGCACAGAGCTATTTCAAATGTTTAAAGGCCTGTCCTTTCTTCAAGTAAATGCTTGCTTTCATTTAAAAAGGAAGAAAGAGAAGGCTGGGGAAAATGGGAAGAAGTTACTAGAACAAATATTAAATTTGCAGATCCCGAGTGGCAACAACGGAGACAGGGAGTAATTTCAGAACTGGCTCTTCCAGTAGCTGCAGCTCTGCCCTGTGCTAGGCAGGGGTGGCTGAATGTCAGCCTTGGCACTTGCAGGGTGACATGCAACATGGCAGTGAAATTAGGAAGGGCTCAGGGCATCCCATTGCTATTCCTTTTTCACTGAATGACCTCCTTCAAGAGCAGAAGGCCTTGCAAGAGTCAAGTTAGACTTTATCCTAACTGTCCTACAGTTTTGGCTTGAGTTTGCCGGAGTCGACTCTTAAGTAAAAGTATTTCTGTTTGAAGTGGGTAAAGCAGATCCATAGCCCATGCAGAGTGAAGTCTAGTAAAATACATCCTTTATTCATAACTTTCTTTCCAGCATTGCTGCAGGAATTCAGATTTAATTTCTGGGTAGGAATGATTTGCATGTAAAGAACAAGTACTTCAAAGTATGTGAAGATAAGGGACTTATGTAAAAACTAAGTGGTCCACGGGATAACTGAAGTAGCTTTTTCATCCCAGTCAGAAACCTCAGAGAAGTAGCAGAATGAGAGAGCACTCCAACTGGAACAGCACAAAACAACTCTTTAATGACAGCAATTGGAATAACACTAAATAAACTGTTTTAATGAGCTCCAAAAGTCAATTGAAGGCCTGTCACAGAGCCTCAGAAGTCCCTTCACAGCCCTCCTGCTGGCAGCAGTTCAAGTCTCTTTACAGTACATTAGAGGTAGGCGCAGCTGTATTATACCAGGCCCTCTGAAAAACTAATAATGTTTTCCCTGAGAGAGAAGCCCACTGCTGTGAGGAGAGGAACTGCATGCCCTTTGGTCTGGGAGTCATTTATTTCTTCAGCTGGGATACAGAAGGGTCTTTAATAATTTGCAAAGCCATTTTTAATAGTGGTATTCCCTTCACTTGTCTCCTAGTAGCACAAAACCTCTATTAAAATGTGCTGCTCAAAACCAGGTCTAAACAATACAGTTCAGTGCCTCAAAAGTAATTTTTCGAATTATGGCCTGCATTAGGTAGATTAAGCTGTAGTTAATGCTGTATAGAAACACCTTGCAGGGAGGCTGCTCAGAACCTCTTGTGCAGAAAGCCCCTTTGCTTGGGTGATGGTCTCTTGCTCTGTGAGGATGTGAGCACGGGTATAAGTGTACGAGGTCCTTTTTTTGTCAGCACCAAACCTGTGCCTTTGGGAGGCTTCCATGGAAATGCAACGTGATGAGACACAGGGAGCAGTCTTTATGGTGATGGCTTACCTGGGAGAGCATAGTTTCTGCAGCACCCATCAACCAGCATTTCCCTTAATGGGTGGCCACCTTAAAAATTAACAGTATATTGTCTCTGCTAAGGAAAGTGCTGTTTTCCCTTGCCACGTGCCATGGACCTAAACCCACAGGAAACTCAACCAAGGGAATTTTGCCCAGGCCCACAAAACCCACAAAGCAGTATTAAGTCTTCTGTCTCCCAGGTGTACTGGGTCCAGGTTCTGTAACTGCAGAGAAGATGACCCCAGAACAGGTGTGAATGCAAAGGCTGTTAAAAGTGCACCTGTATACTGAAATTGCATATGTGTTGCTACATGGTACATAGAATATGAGAAGATTCATGGTGTCATCAAAAGAGAAAATTTAAATTACCAAATAGACTTTGCACAGAGGACAAAAAGCCCAGTTCTCAGAATATTATAAGTAATTTATTATGAAAAATTATTTTCTTACTAATTTAATTTTCACTATATCATCTGTATTTTACATTTAATTTTGTTTTTTTCTACTCTGATATTTTATAATCCACAATATTTTTACATATCATAATAAAATGTTTGGTAATTTCCTAAAAAAAAAAAAAGAATTAATATTTTCTGCTAAATGCCCTAATTCCCATCAGAAAAGCAAGTTTTTATATGAAGTTGTTCAGATGGGAGGATTTCAGGTGGCCCTCTTGACAGTCATTTGGAATGGGTACTTTACCAAAAAATGAAAAAGCCTTGGAAGAATTATTCTGGTCATCCTAAAGTGCAAAAAATCCTTTATGCCATAATCATTGCGTTCTGTACGTGTCATGTATTTTAGAAAGAAGTTATTAAAGATACGGTTCAGAGGCTTTTCAAAGAGTCATTTTTAAATCCATCCCCGTAAATCTATGCTCTGCTTAATACCGTAAGCATAGCTGTAGAGCCTTAACAGGAAGGAGGATATTAAAGGAGCTAATTTTAAGCTTCTCAAAGTTGAATTGTTTTCAACAGAAAAGATATTTGAAGATGCCAGACGTTAGGCCAAGCTAAAAGCAAGGGTACATGGATATGTTATGAGATGTGGGAAATGGATGTTGCTCCGTAATTATTCTGTGTAATGTCTGACCTGTGTCTGATGGCAGGGGATTAGTGTTTGCAATTCCAGTAAAAAGGCTTATCTTCTAGTGGGGAAAGAGGGCAATGCAGTGGCCAAAAATGCTGGCAGGCATTGGATTGCCCAGAGCCCTGCGTGGCCATGGAATAACTTTCTCACAGGTGCTGGACTAGCAGAATGGGGCCAAGATGAGTGAAATAATCAGTGTCTACAGTAAATGCTTTCATCCAGTGGCTGCTGCTCTTTTAGTTACAAATTTGTATGCACACACGATTCTGTTTAGATCTAGACAGATGGAGAAAACTTTTAGCTGTCATTTTTGTTACATTTTAGACAATCAAAGTATGCTCCCTCTGGCCACTTCTGCTGCACCCAGCCTAGGATATGGATCACTGGTGACACATAAAGATACGTGCCTATGCTGTGCCATTCTGCATCTTTGTTTTTACTGTCTGCCATAACCAGTAACAAAGAGATTTGTGCAGATGACTATCAACAGTTACTGGAAAAAGAGGGAGAGAGAGTAGCCCCAAAGTATTAATAAAACCAGTATCTTCCATAGCAGATGAGTTTAAGCTGTGATTTCGTTTCCTGCTCTCTGAATGCACAACAGGTAAACTGACTAACGGAGTGGACGGCATTGCCACAGCCTCCCAAGACCTCTGCTTTTTATGCTCACAACAGCTCCTCTCGCTAGTAATAGAGGGTAAGAAAGGCCTAGCAGACATCTGTTGTTTGTGGTTTTTAATGCCTTGGTTGGGAAGCCATGCTCTCTTCGCTTGTGTAATCATCTGTTTGATTGTATTATGATGTACCACTGCAGAAAAAAGAGGCATGAGGTATCTGTGCATTTGGAAAATGGGATATTAAATCACGGGAGTAGTTTAAGGATCTAAATGTACATACCTCCCAACACTGCCTACTGCTTTTGGGCTGCGTGCATTTTCGTGTCTGGGTCTGTATTTCATGGGCAAAAAGACCTTAAAACCTGTATGTATTGAAGAAAACATCCCATAGTGGTGATGCAACAGTTCAGAAAATTATTACCTCGGGTTACCTTTTTGTCTGCGTCTATCTCAGCACTCAAGATGCAAGCAGGACAGCATTAAGCTAAAATTTGACTAGAGGTCTGAGAGAGATCAGACCTGGACTGGGCTTTGGTGGTCATTTTTCGACTTTCACAACTGGGGTGTAGGCTCCTGCCATTGCACTGGTGTGTGTGTTGCAGGTAGATACAAACACGCCATTACCCTTGTGGTGTGCTAGCAAAAGCTGTGTGCCTCTCTACTGCACCCCTGCAAAAGCCTTGTGCTCTGGCAACTATTCTTCCGTGAGAAATTATTTTGAGCTTTCCAGAATAATTGGGTGGGAGGATTAAGTGTTTAAGATGGACTTGGATTTGTTCCATTTGAACTGTAAGTGCAGTGAATATTTAATGGTCCTATGTTGAAAAGGACCTTGTAGCTATTGTACAGGCAAACCCCTACAAGATAAAATACAAGAGAACTGAAGGCAGGCTTAGGTGATTCATAGGCTCAAGTGATTAATAAGGTGAACAGTTAAAAGAAAATATATATAAGTGTGTTTTGGAGGATTCATTCAAATGCACTCTTCGAATGTATGATCCTGGCAAAGCGGGTGTGAGAGTTATACTTTGTGCAGCGCTTTCTTCTTCCCTTTGATTTTTTTCATCCTCGTCTCTTGAAGTCTTGACTGGCTAAAGGCTGATGTCCTTCCTGCTTGGCTCTTTTGACGCTGACTCCTCTCACACCATTGCTTTGGTCATTTCAGACTTGAATCATTCCTAAACAAATGTCAGATGCCATGGAAAGAAGCTCAGCTCTCTTGTAATGGGCTTGACTGTTAGCCTCTTGTCTTAATGACTTCTCAGCAGAAGAAACTGTGAACTTGAGCCATCCCAAAGCACAGGACAGGTATTGCAGGTACTTTGAAATGCTATTCTGCTGACAATAAACACAATAAGAATACAAGAAAAAGGTCTTTTATCACTGCAGCTGAGGATATACCAGAAATGTCAAGCTAGTTGAATCCTGCTTGCTGCTTTCAAAACAGATTTTTCCCTATGGAAAGGGTTTTTTTTTTTATTCCTCTAGAAATGTTCTATACTTTTCTCTTTACTTTTTTCCCCCCCTTCTTTTTCCTTTAACTTTATCGTGGGCCATCAGATATGCATGAGCAGCCACATTAGTTCTCCTGGAATCCTGCTGAGTCCCTGTTCACAACTGAGCATAACTGCTCATTTTGGCCCTACAGCAGTACTGAATTAAACCCTTCAGAACAAAGTTTAAAAACTTATTTACTAGTTTACTGTATGGAAAAAAAATTGATATGTAGTAAGTATAGTTAAAGCTGTAAGTGCTTCAAGGTTAATAACAAGTAAACTTTAAAGACAGGATTTGGGGGTGAGTCATATGGGCAACCTAAGGTTTATAATCTATAACAAATATTACAGGTGGTGAATGGGAACTTGCACTGTAGCGTATATACTTAATTTCTTTGAGTTCTTAGCAGAATTTTGCTAAATTGGTCGATTGGTCAAGTGTCCTTTTGGATTATGAGTTAGATCATAAATCCATCTTTCAGAAACCAAAGATCTTTTCCTTTTCTCTGCATTGCTCCCGCCCCTTTTTTCAATCTTCACCTGACATTTCTCCTTTTTATCTGTGTTTCACCTGTGAGTGAATAGCAAGTGCTCTGTTTTTTAACCCCTGTCCCTGTTGTTTGTGCAGTAACAAGGATGTAATCATCTACTCTCTTCAGGGGAAAAATACTTTGAAGGCAGAAACATCTGGTTCTGCAGGAGTCAAGCAAATCTTGCAAAAGATAGATTTTCTCCATCCAATTCAGAAGTTATTTTCTATATTAAAAAATTGATTTAAAAAACCCACAAAAATGTACTGAATTTTCATTAGGAGTGACACACATATCCTTGTGTACTTCAAATCTGTTTTGCAGTGGAGTAAGTTATCCACTTGGAAAGACCAATGTACTGCTTGCTTTCACAACTGCTGCGAAGTCTGTGTGTTCTCTGCCTAGAGGATTGTTGTATGTGCTAAGTAGCTGTATATGTGTGCATACTTAGTGGGTCACAGACATAAACATCTGTCATGCAATTCCTTTCTCTTGTTTAAAGCTGGTTTAATTGGCATCGTTGCGTGTTTAATTCTGGAGACTTTAATGCAAAATCCGACTTTTTAGAGCAGGTTATGAGGTTTCAGCCTCTCCCAGACCCTTATTTCACCCTATCAATGAAACCACAGACTCTGAGGCCACTCTTCTAAACAACTTTCCTGCATCCCAAAGTACTATCTGATCCAGTCTACAGCATGTGGCCCCCATGGCCATCGTGTGTTTTCATTGTTGATCAATGATCACTAAATATCCACTGGCAAGTCAGAGAGGATGGTAAGGAACATTTCTTCTATCTCTTGGCAGTACCCCTTGATGCAAAAAGGATATAAAAGCCTATGTGGTTTATTGGCTGATAAGGCTTTCCTGGAAATACTTAGATTTCTCAAGAAATGCCTCTCAAGGGTAGGAATCTCTAATTTTGATAATTTAGCATTTTGCTCAGTTACGAACCATGCTTTAATGAATTGGCTGTTGTTTCACGTTGTTGTAACAGAAATGTAGCTGAGGAATTCTGCCAGGTGCCTCACAATTAAAATCACTGCTCTGGCTTTTTGTCAACAAGATGAAAAAGAATAAGCATAGGAAATTATAGGTTTATACACTTAAAACATAAATTCTATATAAAGCACAAAAGTAGTATATCATGTAAGAGTTCTATTTTATTGAAATGAATTCTGGTTAAAAATTTTGAGCGATAGCAGCAAGTACCTGAATGCCACATGAGGAATGAATATTTGGAACTTATACAGCATTTTTCACTAGTATCTTATTTTACACTTTTCAACAAATACTGCTTCAACATAGAGATGGTAAACAGAGCAAGAGAACTGAGAGTTATAACACTTCTTTTAAAGTATGACCTGAGAAGGGGTACTTTTTTAAGAAAAACCCAAAGTGAGTACTTTCAGCTTTCACTAGGCACAAATATACAAGCACTCTGCCACTTCACTTTGTTTTTAGATTATTTTGATGTGTACCTCAGTGCTCCTGTAAGTCACTCTAAAAGAGTCTCATCTCATTGCTGTTGGGACTGGGAAGAACTCTTGGTTGTTTTTCTGTACTAAACCTACTCTAGTAGGAGTAATGTGATGTGGGAAGGCAAGAAGCATGAGCATTCCCTGTTCTCTGTACAGTATACTTGGAGAAGAAAGAGGAACACGTTTGGGAAAGTACAGAATCAAGTGAGACTACAAAGCTGGACAATGGTGCAAAAAATCACTAGATTTTAAATGCATTAAAAATAAGTACTCTTTAATGTAGCATATAATCAACTCATGGGATTTTCTGTCACAGGATTTTACTGAGGCAAATAGTTAGCAAGATTCAAAAAATGGATCACACATTTATACAAACAGCAGTAGCACTTAAGGCTTTATTGAGTACACCAAAGATTTATAAGGGTCGTGGCAACTCTCTCTTCCAGGCATAAGCTCAGAAAGAATTTTCTGCTTCAATGTGTAGCATAGATTGCAGAGTTAGCCAGAGGCACAGGAATTTGATCTAGTCCAAAGACCCAGTCCTCTGAAGCACCAGGAGAGATCAGTGTTACGGAGCAGACTTCGAACTGGTTGGGCTGGGTGCTTGCTTAAGTATATAATTCCATTTTCCTCTAAGAAGTGGTTTTGTGAGAGAGGGCCACGAAATGCATTGAAAGTGTAGGGGCTGGTGGTGGATCACCCGGAGTTTCTGAGCCTTTCTGTCATTCAGTATTTTTAAATTGGCTGCAGTTTTTACTGAGTATCTTTTTGTTGCTAGTTGGTGATCATCTGAAAACCCAGCAAGCAGTAGTTACTGAATGAATGAGCTGCATGAAGATGATCTCCTGTGAGCATGTCATGAACCTAAACTTTTCGTGGTCCTGTTTTGATGTCACTTCCTAGATTGCAGAAACCTTCAAAGTCCTGACCAGGTTCTAGCCGGGGTAAATTCATTCTTCCTCTCTTTGAATTTGCTGTTTCACAGATGATTCATTATCTGATTACTCATTTGCTTTGCCATATATTTATGCTTATGAAGAACCAGAAGATTACTCCTAAATGTATGCCTGGCTGGCACGCATCTCCCCTTCGTTTCAATTTGTATGCAGAGGTGAGCTTATGGGGTGCTATGAGAAGTACTGAGATACTGTGCTTGTCTCCTCCAGTGTAATTACCTACTTCTAGAGGAAGAATTAAATTAATTGATTATTTGAAGACCTGCTTAACTGCATGTCAGGGTTCTCTAGGGTATGAGAATCGTCTCAACCATTCCTGATAACAGAGAGCCTTGCACCTGGTGGACTGGGGAAAATAGCTTGGAAAGGTGGCGAGGTACAGTTAAAAGTCACCTCCTCAGACTGCAAGTATAATCTGCTGCAAAGGTGTGGAAATGTGAACATAAATCATTCCTGTTGTTTCTTGTCTCAGAGGAACGTGAGTGCTGTACAAAAACAACTAACATGCTTGTAACTGAAGGCTTTACATTATGTATGCTCTCATCTAATATGTTCAAGTATGTATGTCATGTAGGTAACAATATACACATTTCTATATAATGATTTATGAGAAACCTGTGTCTAGAGAACTGCTGTTATTTTACTCTGATGTGCTGCAATACATTAAAAACTAAAGTATGATGTATATCATGATGATACAAATTTTGTTGTTGTTCACTTGCAACAACTATTTATTATACAGCTAACCTCTCTGTGGACACATGAACTGAAGCAAACCCATTTGCAGATTCATAGCAGATTTGAAGCAAATTAGACAAAGCATTTATGGTGTATGAAAGTTTGAAAATGACCTCATTTTTTCAGTGTTTCCCTAACTTTCTTTTTGGCTCATTATGACTATGGAATGGCTGGTCTTAGAACTTTACATTTATTTAATCTGTTGGTTTTGGCAAAGACTGATGTCTTGACTAGTTGCAGAGGCCTTGCTGGCAGACTTAATTAGCACTAATAACATTAATAACATGGTTTCTGCATACCTAAAGGGCTTCACAGTGCTGATGAATTCCACATGGTCCTAAAAAGTGAATTAAGTGCTGGAGCAAATAAAAAGGGGCTATACAGTCTCATTCATGCTTATCATTGACATACATTCTTGAAAGCCAAAACTATAAACAATTTTCTAGAGCATAGCTCATTGGGAAATTTATGCTGACAAAATAGCTTTAGTGCATTTAAGGTGGCTATAGGCTATGGGCTATTTAGCTATGATGAACAGATGAGCTGAGCATTAGTGGGATGGGAGCAGAGTCAAGGATGCAGAAATGACCTTAATCATGTCTCTTCTTGACTCATTGTATTTGAGTTCATGAGTAAGTGTGCAGATGAATGTTTGCTTTTAAGATTCCTACATTTTTCTTAATATCTTCCTTTTTCAGTATTTATTTTTTTGAGATTTTTAGTAGTTTTTCTCTGTTTATCCACATACAGGTGAAACAGAAGACAGACTAGCTGTTAGAATATTTAGTGTCACTGCGTAACCCAGAGCATGCCCTTTTGTTTTACTGTGCATCTGTTTATTTCTTTTATAATTTGCTTTATGATTCGGTTGTAAGGATTTATTCACTGACATTTAGATGTTTCTTCAGTATCCCAAACACCAGGGTACAGCAGCAGGGCAGCACAACGCAGCTTTTAAAACATGTTTCCTTTAGTTTTTCTGTGATAGGGCTTTAAGATAATGCAATGTTATAAAGACCTTAAGAAGGGTAAGGACTAGTTAGTGGTGCTTTGCAGCTCAGGTATTGTTTGAGGTACGTGAGCAATTAGATACTGTACTAACAAGTCAGGTGTCTCTGGTTTAGCGAAGGGCTATTAAAGGTCTACCCAAGACTCAGGAGAGTTATGTAGATTAAGAATGTCTAAGAACAGTCTTAGAAGAAAAAACTGTGAACCAATATGATGGTGTTGCTAATGACTGCGGCCTGTGCTCAATATGCAGCTGAAGTAACTTCTCAGTTAGAAAACTCAGAGTAGGGAATAACTGCTGCACAGTGCACTGTGTAAAGAACTGATGAAATATTTATAAGGGACAGTCAGAGATGGAAATACTTGAATTCTAGCTGCAGGACCATTAGACCCTACTATCTGCAGTATGCTTGCTGGCATGCATGGCTGAACCAGTATTGAGCCTAGTTCAGTTGTGGTATGTGGATCAGCGGTACCCTGACATGTCTTCATGGGTTAGTGGAAGGGAAAGGTCAAATAGAGACCCTGGAAGATGCAGTGAATGACAAGGATTGACAGAACGTGTCTAATATGTACGTTTTTATGGTACCATTGAGGTTTGGATAGAAGTGAGAGAAAGAATAGTCTCCTCATGTGCTTTGATGTGTGCTTTGTATTAGAGGAAGGAGCATTACTGCCTTTCCTGTAAGCATCTGGCCAGCTCAGATGCTAACTACCATGTGAGCTAGAAGGGCTAATTCTTAAGCTCCAAAAAAGGAGTTCTTAAGTTTAATGAGCCTCAGAGCTGCACTTGTGCAAAATCAGACATAAAGGAGAAATTCTTGTATTTCACATTAACAAATATCTTGATTTTTTTCTGATACTAATTAAGGCATTTCAGATAGGAGCTTCTAAAGAACTGCACACAAAGTATTATTCAATCCACACTCAAAGTTTTGCAAGCAGAGGCTTTGCATCTCTTTGCATCTCTAGCTGTTCACTAGGGCATGTAGCGTTATGATGAGGGCTAATGGTTTTAAACTAGAAAAGGGTAGATTTAGGTTAGATATTAGGAAAAAGTTTTTCAACACGAGTGTGACAGATCACTGGAACAGGTTACCCAGAGGTGTGGTGGAGGCCCCATCCCTGGAGATATTCAAGGTCAGGCTTGATGGGGCTCTGAGCAACCTGATCTGGTAACATTATCCCTGTTTACTGCAGGGGGGTTGGACCAGATGATCTTTAAAGGTCTTTTCCAACCCAATACCTGCTATGATTCTATGATCTCATTTTGAGTCCAGGCTCAAATGTAGAACCCGAAATGGCAGGTGTACAATAATTTGCCTTGACAATCAAACTATCTCTTAATTATGAAATGTGGTGGTGACCTGATGAATTGTGGAAAAGAATTTTCACAGAAGACCTCCAGAATATGCTGTTGTAGCCTGTGGGTCACTAAGCTTCAGCTATGCACAGTTGGAGGAAATTAATAGTCATCTTTACGGAAAGAACTGAAGCCTGTTTATGCTATTTATTGTTTCTTTGCGGAGATGCATGTTTATAATCTGGCAATGATCCTAGCTCTTGTTCAGCTCACTCTACTAATAGTATTTTTCCTACCTGCCCATGCGGTGAACTCAGTGCTGGAGCCAGGCAGTAAAATTGTTGTTTCTACCTCATGCATCATCCTGAGTAGCAAAAGAGAGGGCTTCCAGCAAAGTAAACTGGTCAGAAGTGTCATCAGCTGGGAAGGCAATATAGAAAAGACATCCACAGTACAAAGTCTACACTTCTGTAAACACCTCTACACAAGCTCCACAGAAAGAGCATTAGAGAAAAGCAGTGAGCTAAAGAATGACCTTCTTACACTGCCTGAGAGCCGAGCCCATCATCTTTTTTTGTCATAACTTTGTTAGCAATGCACTTCAGTGCCTTTCATCATGATTGATTAATCAGGTTCTAAGAAAGTTGATATTAAGCCAGCGGGGGTTTTTTTTAGTATTATTTTAATGTGTGTCCTCTGTAGGCTTTCATTGATGAAAACAGCTTTCATACACTGGTGAAAACATAAGTGCATCATAAGAATATTTGTAGGTATCAAATGAACAGCACATTTCTCCTGGCAGCATCCTCGGAAGCTTTTAATCCTTGCTGGCTGCTGTTCTGCATGTCAGCTGTTACCTGGCGGGAGAGCCCAGCTCCTGTTCCAAAGCACTGACAGTGGTGCCCCTGGCCATGTCTGTTGCTGGCCGGTTCCTGGGCAGCACTGGAGGCAGAGGCGATCAGCGGAGGCTGCATCCTTCCCATTCAAAGGTCATCCCTGCTGAGGGATGTGCCAAGCCTCTGGAAGAAGTTGAGACCCCTGGCAGTTTCTCTGGTTTGCTTTTGTCTAGGATTTTCCCTCTTTCGATGAGCACATTTGAATGAAGGTGACTTTTGGGTGTGTTGAATGGGCCTATGGAACAATAGTTCATGCAAGCATACCAGGCTTAGGCCAGCATTTCCAGCACTAGTGTGGGGAGCTGGTAAGGGAAGAGTCACCAGTGCTCTCTGCTATCCTTGTAAAATTCTCTCTCTGCTTTTTGACATTTTTATAAGACGTGTTTTGCAAAGGACAATTATCCTCCTAGGCCAGAGGTCTGTCGGTAAGGTGGGATCTTCCACTGGGTGAGAAGAAATGGGATGAGACTGCTGGGAATAGAGTCAAAAGGCACAGGAAAAATTCAGAGGCCTGAATGCAGTCAGACCTTTGCCAGCTGGGAAATGATCTCTTTGAAATGGTTTTATTTCAGCAGGTTGACAGATCCAGAGAAGACAAAAGATTTGTTCATTTTTTCCTAAGTAGTTATAGCTGTTTTCCTCTGTTTTTTTCCATTATTCCTGTTCTCATCCCACACCACTGGCCTGTATAGATAACCAGGAAATCAGCAAGTCAGGAGATGAGAAATGTGGTCATCATTTCTGTGAACACCACAAATTAGTAGTTGAGGTTGAGGGTGCAGCATCGGCAAGGTTTTGTGAAAACTTAAAGCTTTAATGACTGATTTTGATGGATTATTTTTTTCATTTTCAGGATTATTTGTAAGGACAAATGCCAGGAACATTTTATTTTGAATAAAATAGGGATTAACCTTTTAATTTTGCCTAAAGTAGGCTGACCCATCAGCAGCCAGGTCTTAGTGTTTACCTGCATGTTTCCACCAATCTGCCACTAACAGCTGTGAAGTAACCACTTTTCCTGCTCGAGAATACTGAAGGTCTGCATGCTGCACTTTGGGCTGCAAACATTACTCTGCTGGCATTAAATGGAAACTTTTAAAATTCAAAGTTCCAGTCTTTTATTTTTTCTTTTTGAGCCACTAATCAAGAGTTGTTTGGGCATTTTTTTCCTCCCCTTGCCTTTTCCCTTATCAAAACCTAACAATGAAACAGCACTTACAACAACGAGTAAGGAGGAATTTCTTTTTCTCTTCCTTCTCCCAGGATTATCCCCTGGTTTGAGTGCATAGGGAATTGCTTTCTCCTGCCTGCACCCCACAGCAGCTTTAGTAGTAACTGTCATGGATATGCAATCTCTATGCAGAGATCTTTGCCAAGAGAGATTTCTTTCAAAGACCATGCAGCAAAGGGTGAAAACTCTTTCTTAATTACTTCCTGCCCACTGGCCAATACTGTAAAGTCAGAAAGATTTCTTTTACCTTCAGCTGCTGTTCTGCCATTTATATCCACATCTGTAGCAATGCAGATGCTGACTTATTGTGACAGTAAAATGGGACAAGAAGTTTTCTTGCTCAATGTATGTTAAAATAGTGTCTGGAATTAGTCTCTGTTAGTCTAGATGGTTGTATCAAAAAATGGGAGGAAAAAAAAGTATTTTCTCATTCTTGAGCAGTCTTTCTGCCAGGGGTTACTGTGGTATTTTCATGAATTAGTAGAATAGTTCTGGTTTTACTGTTTCCACCCTCTTGTTACTGACTGTACCTGAATATTTTAGAAAATTGACAGTGGTAGAGTTGAGCTGTTAGGTCAGGCCTCAGTTCTGCTGTTTATATTCCAGGTCAGATTCAAGAGCTCCTTAACCAAGTTTAGGGTCTAAAGTCTAATCTAAACTTGGTTTGTATGTACATCCCTTACTGTAGCTCTAGTTTGAATAAATTTAGCAACCATTTCGAGAATGGAGACACTTATGAGGTGCAGTAGATGAACTATAGATCTATAGATCATAGCTTTATAAGATTGTATCTTCTTGGTTTTCAGTGATAAGCAACATGTTGGTTCTGTTGATCTGGTTCTGCTGATGTCAAAGTGAGCAGGAATTTTGCCATTGATTTAAATTAGTAAAATCAAGTCAGAAAAATCAGTTTTGTCATAAGACCTATATAGACCAGGGCATTAACTTTCCTATGTAGAATATGGTTAAGTTGCAGATATGGAAATGTAAATAGAAAACATGCTAGTGTGACCAAAAAAGTGATGCTAACGTCCTTGCTAAATTATTCACATTGGGCTGAAGCCTACAGTTTTCATTTTAATTCATACCCAACAGTTTTAAGAAAAATTCACTACTACCCAATTTCTAAATCTTTTTGCTGTGTTGCCAGTCTATTACCTGTTCAGGTTTATAGAAGACTTCTGAGTGGAACTGGAGTGTCTCTCTAAGTGGTGAGCAGGGGGTACAGGTGCTAGAATTCACTTCAGGATGGCACATGGTGACATCTAGGGTGGTGCTCGTCCACTCTTCCCAGACAGATCCTGCTCATCAGTACTAGTGCATCTCGTACAACTGCATGTTCTTGGTAGATCTCCTGAGTCAACTCCTATGCTCTGGGCTATGTTGAAATGTAAACATTTATTTCTGTGTGGTGCACTTGCAACAGCACTAATTTGTATGGTTCGAAATCTGGAAGGGGAAGGTGTTTTCAAAGATTATATTAATGACTGTGGCATTTATTCTTCATCCAACCCTTGATGTGGTTTGACAAACTTGCTTTAATGATGACTCAGTACTGTGCTTTTTTGTGGCTCCTTGCAGCAGTTGGTATACTAACTGGCTCAGACTGTACCCAAAGGCAACAGAGCAGATGCAGAGCACAGAAGCCCCAGATCACTTGGGTCCAGGTTTCTAAAGGTCTCTATTGATTTAAATGGGAGCCAGGCACCCATGTACTTAGAAAAAAAAAAATAGTTCGCGCTTCTTAGTGTTCTAATCACATATAGCAAACATTCATTTTCTCTGAATCTTGAAAGCACAAGGCAAGCTCTGTGGATAAAGTAAGGCTAATGATGTATTTGGAACAAAAATAATTTATGACTGGCCACTGCTTGCAATGGCCGTCTAATTGAAGGGACCTCATTTGTTACAGAAACCACACAGGAGCTCATTGCAACAGTCTGTAAACTAATTACTACCCCCATGTTAAAAATAGGGAAATAATTACAGCTTTGTTTTATTTTGGATGCTTCTACTTTTGCATACCAAATTTGAGAGGGACTGCCATGAGGTCAAAAGACTGAGGGAGAAGCAGAGACTTGGATGGAGCAGTCTGCCCTCTAAACTACAGATATGCTGATGTTTAGTATAAGAGGATCTTGCTGAAGCATTAGATAATATGAGCAGGAATCCATGGTTACATGGTTTGGAAAATGGTTTTCTTTTCCTTATTGTACTGAGCATTCTCTGTTGCATTTAAAATGTACTATTGTCTTCAATAGGATGGCTGGGGTTGCCTGCATGAAGCATGGAACCAGAGGTAGGTGAGTCATGTAGACTGTGTGTATATTTAATTTTTATGGCTCTTGCTGTGGAACTGAAATTCCATGTAACGGAAGAGAGGAGTCAGGGCCTGAAACTACAGTGGTGTGCATTCAAACTAGACCAGAAGTGGGGACAAGGGTGCAGCTCCCTCTCTCCCATGACAGGTTGCATGAAGCAAAGATGCCTTGAGGAACACAGCAATTGCCTCTGCTGCCTCTTTCAGCTCAAAGACTCTCATGTTTAAACACATTCTAGGCAGTTGTTTTGCCAGGAAGGAGATCTGTTCTTCATGTCTGGATAAAACATGAGAAAACCTCAAAGCCCTTCTCCAGTATTCCTTTTTCTGGATAACTGACATATGCTGAGGCCCAGCTGGGCAAGCTGGTTGTTTTGCTCTGTAGGCAGGAGGAACAAGACAAAAAAAACCTCCCTGAGGTACCGGTCACTCCCCAGGAAAAAGTGTGATGCTGCTGCAGACTGGCTTTGTCATTCAGGCTTTCTCCAGCTCCCGCAGAGTTGGGACCAGCCCAATTCAGCAGTACTGCTGTAGTTTTGATTACTACAGCTCAGAGCTGTGATGCACCTGACAGCTTTTCACATTTGTTCCCTGGAAGTTCTGGTGATGCTGACTAAGATGGTGAATGTTGGTATTGAGCCTGAGACAGACCGATTAAAATGGGAAGCCTCTTTCAAATATGTTTCTCCTTTTTATCAGAGCTGCTTTGGTATCAAGGAAGTGAACTCCTTCTCCAGTTTAAAAAAAAAATAAAAGAATAAAAATTTTCCTTGGAAGTATTTTTCATGGGCACTGTAGTGATTAAGTTATACAGCTATATCCTTTGGTCTGGAATCAGATAGCTCCTCAGCCTCTTAACTTTCTGGATGGAAGACTAGATCTAGGGAGATTGCTTTATGCTACAGCACAGGTAACCTTGTTATTATTCTGTAATTGCATAACCAGCACTTGGGAAAGATGACACTTATTTCTGGTGATCACACAGTAATTACAGTCAGCTGATTCAACATTATAAAAAATGTAATGGTTCTTTGCAGCACTAATGAAAAAGTTAATAGTGATATTGTGTAATTTACTTGTGATGAGAGTGTACACTGAGGGTCAGTTAGTGCTGCTGCTCACTTGGGTTTTGGCTCATAAAAAGAAATTATATGACTATATTAAGTGTCATCTGGCTTTTAGGATTCATTGTGCTGGAATCTGGTTTCATTTCCCTTAGAACAATTACTGGGAATTACATTGTTTGCCGTCGTTAGTCAGGATTTATGCTGGTGTAACTGAGATCAGTTTCAAGCTCAAAAGGTTTGCAATTACAGTGGGAGAGGATGTAGAAGTATTTGTGGGCTGATTACTTACTACACGGTTTGTTGTCAGCCTCTCGGTGCAGGCTGACAGTGACAGATTGCACTGTCAGACAGAAGCTGGAGATGGAGTGAGTCAAAGAGCCGGGGCTCACCGTGCTGGATTTCTCGAGCAAAGGGCTCAGTGGTAATGGAGAGGTTACTGCGCACTGTTTCCACATACGTTCCTGTCAGGGAGGAGACACCAAGAGGCACTAATTGAAATACAAGCCACTTTAAATACCTTACAGTCAAGTTTCCTTGACTGCAATGTTGTCAAATTTTGCATATGGTGGGACATTTTGAGCATGCTTTTTCCTTGCTTTCCAACTGGTGAGAGCTTTGGCAGGAATTATATTCTCCTCATGTATACCTCCAAGCAAAGATATGGCAGAATGTCAGCATCCCCACAGGGCACTCTCTGAACACAACAGAAATGCAGTGCCTGGAATGGACTGAGAGGAGAAAAAGAGACTGAATACAATTAAATTATAATAGGATGGTGATTAAAAGTCTCCTGGATTCTGAAATGGGTATATAACTTCGACTTAACTGAATGCATGTATCTCTTTTTTAAGGCAGTAGTTTATTAAGACAGCTGAGTAAAAATTGCCATTCATTTTTCTGACTAGCCTTGTTGACATACACACCTGTGAGTGGCAGTGAATCTTCTGTCACCTTTCCCTTTAGAAAAAAAACCTCATAAAACCAACAAAACCAAAATACTACCTGTGTTGTCAGTCCAGAGGTTCATTGTTCTCTTTTTACTCCGGTATAAATCCATAAAGTATATGTGGTTATCAACATTAAAAAAAAAAGAAATCTAACTCCCTGCAGAAGGATTAAGCTGTAAGGCAAAACAGGTATTCGTATGACTCACAATACAGTAGACCTGCATTTCTTCTCCAATACATTCTTTTATATAAGTTTTACTGGGAAAAATATTTTTTAGTTAAAAACAAGACAGTCTATTTCATGCAGTAAAGAGAGTGAGAAAGGTTTCACAATGCTACAGCAATTTCTGATTTAGAGCCTATAATACTGTGAGACATCTGGATACTTTTTTTTCTCTAAGTAGGTTGACCCTTCTGCAGTTCTCTTGAGTGAAATCCTGGCTTCATTAAAATCAAAAGCAAAATTCTTATTGACTTTTGTGGGCCAGGATTTTGTCTTGGCACACTTTCCATAAGACCCTTTCCTCTTTCAGACCATGACTCTGTGGAGCACTTAAGCATATGGTTACCTCTCAGAATGTCTATTTGTTAGCAGAAAAATGCTCTTGAAAATATGTTCATCATCAAGATAGGTAATGCTAGCACCACTCAGAGACATCAGCCGAGAGAAAATACATTTTGAAATAAATGTTCTGGTTTTATTCATTTTATCCTGTGAACATTTAGCCTGCCTGTAAGAATCCAGTGGGTGCACTTTTTATTTAGATTTGCCTTGTAACTTTTCATCCCTGACTTCCATAGAAGCAGGAGTGCTTTGATGGATATTGCTGTGGAGATAATTAATTCCAGCACTTCATGAACTGTGTATTAAAAGTAGAAGAGAGAAGGGTGGCTAAAGAACCAAAAAGTGGAGTAGCCAGTTTAAAAGCACGTGGCTCATAAAAAGTAAAGCTGCTGCCTTTGTTCTTCCAAGGAAGGATTTAATTAGTTGCCTGTTCACTACTTGCTTCTTTATGCTGTTCAGATTTACAATAGCAAAAAGGTGGAAATATATCTATTTGCTTATACTTTAAACATTCTGCCCCCAGAAAAGGAACACTTGGGTCACTTCTGCTGAAGAAAGGGAGTTGCGGATTGCTGAGGGCATCTCATTAGCATCAGTATCTGCTTCTCTGAATTCATGGCAATATGTGGATGTCACAGCTGAAGAACAAATGAGAACAAACTGCACCTCAGATGAACCATCCCAAGTATCACCTTCCGTGGCTGCAGCTTTTTACCTCTGGTGAAAGCCTGGTGAATAGCGATTTCTGGAGCTTCCTTTCTGAAAACTCGCAGGCCATTGCTTTGCAGCCAGTGCAAAGGAGTGTTCAGGAGAATTCAACATGATGCAAAACCAAGGGCAGTCACAGGCCGTGCTACTGAGGACACAGAGGTCACTATTCATGGCTCAGCTCTGTAAATGGTTGGGAAAATTGACATATTTTTGTCCTACAGCTAGGTACTGTACATCAGAAATTGTCCGTGGCATGTACCTGGCTCAGGAATACATTTAGAGCTGACCCTAAGGAGCTGCTGTGGAGGAAGTCACTTAATACCTTTATATCAAAGGTCTACCACTTGTAGCAAAGTTTTAAATAAAAAATATGTGTATCTGAGTATAGTCAGAGTGACAAACATAATTTTCATTGAGCATCTCTTGGAAGAAATGTGAATATTTTACTTAAATCAACAAAATCTGCAATTCCAGTTTCGAAAGTGCACATACAGGCCTTTTCGTTGAGAAGGCTGTGGTAGAAGGAATGGCTGCTGTAATTTGCATTCATCTCATTAGTTTGTTTATAGAATGCCCTAAAGAGAGACTTTTCGTTTGAGTCAGTATGAGCAGATGGAAATAGGAGACCTAGTAATAAAATGTGTGCTTAAGAAAGACATAAAACTTCACATGAAGGCAAAGCAAATTGAACATGGCTCCCAGTTACTTTAAAGGCAGAAACCATTTTACCAGTGTGAGCAAAGGAAGAATTTGGCCTGGTGTATGTTGAATTTGGTTTTATGTACAAATACTGAGTTATTGGGAGCATACAGGATTGCTAATCAGGGCTTCAGGGTACTGGATATAATACTACGTATTACCTTAGAGCTATGAAGTAGTACATATTCTAAACAAAATTAAAACAATACAGGCAGTGAGAAAATTTGTGAAATATTTTGGTTTTAACCAATTCCCTGTAATAACATGACACTTGAATTCAAATAAGACACTCCCCTGATATTTCCATTAACTGAGCCCAGTGTCCCGGGAGGAGAATGGGTGTTCACTTTTCCTGTCTACAGCAAAGCATTTTCTCACACCTATGACTAAGGAGGGAATTTTGCAGCTGAGGCTGCTTTTCCTTTCTATCTGCTATGTTTCTTAATACAGTTATAGAAGAAAGCAGTGCTTAACTTTGGTCACTTGACCAGGGGAGAAGAGGGGGAAGGGGAGCTGTGTATGTTGGCCCAGTGTCTGGTACAGGGGCAAGGGACAGGCTTGTGACCCTGCAAAACTTGCCCAAAGAGACTCAACCTGGTTCTGAGTCCTTCTGTATTCACTCTGACTTTTAACTTCTTTTCTGAGCAGCGATTGTGTAAGAACTTTGTCATATCTTGGTTTCCTGCTCATCCTGTTCCTGTGGTCCTGAGTTAGCACAGTCTGTGCCTCCTTGGCTGCTGCACTTCTCCTAGACCCTTCCTGGGATCTTCTCGAGTCTTTCCTACTCTCTGTACCTGCATATGGAGCCCTGAGAGGATGGGTGAGAGCCCCTCAAACACTCAACTGCTTTTGAGGGACTCTTTGCACTGGTTCAAGTCACCTCTGGTCTTCCTTGATGCCAAAAGTAATGGACCTCACAGTCTCAAGCCAGTGTAGTGCTAAGAATGTTATGGTTGATCCTAATGGTGGCATTGAAACACCAGTGAACTCTACATCAGATATAGGCTATTTGAACACAAACTTGAAGGATATATCCATATAAGAAGACAAACAGAAGAAAGTAAGCTTTTGAAAGGTGATAAACCTCAAACATTGCCACTTACAGGCCTCAGACTTCATTTAGACCTTGAGCTTTGGAATCTGAACTGGGGCAGGTTGCCCAGCACCGTGAAGTGTCTGCCCTTTGATATATGTAGACTAGCTATTATACAGTCTGATATAAGAAGAGGTAACATAATCTAGTCTTGGTGATGAATAGAGTGAGAAAAATCCTTAACGGTTCATGAGGAACCAAACATGATTTGCTTACGTGTGGCTCACAGCGCAGCTCATGTCTTAATAGACAAATTGTCTCCTGGATACTTCACAACCCATTCAAGATTATTTATATCCTCTCCCACATGAGATTACAGCATTTCCCTGATGGCAATTACAGCAATGGCCTAGCTGGTATAGCAGTATCAAAGAGTATCTGATCTTTCAACTCGCAGGCAGCAGCCAGAGACAAAGAACAGAGCCAGCCAGCTGGTCCACTGGGGATCTGTCTCCTCTTGGGCCACAGAGCCTGCTTTGAGAGGCTCTGCTTTGCACAGTGGCATTCTGAACTGTGCACACAAGCAAGAAGAAAGCAAACCTATTTTCTCTTGGAATTTGACCACAGGGAAATAGGCAGGCTTGAAGGAAATTGTACCTTCTGGTGAATTTAAATAAGATAAATATTGCATAAACCTGCTGGCTACCTTAGTTATTTATGAACTCACAAAAGAGTTTAATTCCTGAAGTGGGAAGGACTCAAACCTCAAAGCTTTCTGTACCTGAGCCCTGTGACTGAAGGTCATTGAATAATTGACCTAGAGACATTTTCCCTTGACTGGAGAACATCCATGCAAAATTCTGGAAGTCTTATCAGGGAGGACTTGTAGGTTTGATACATGGGACTGCGTATTAAGCACACTTATAAATACTGCTGCTATCAGGCAAGCTTATTTATATCAATTCTAGTTTAATGTCAGCTACAAATTTTGTCTCAACAAAGAATGATATTCAGATTCTGACAGTACTTCATGTAACAGCCAGACTATAAATGTACCCTTTAGGCCATTAAAACCCTGTTTTGAAATTAACTCTGCACTTCCTGCGACATTTCAGAACTGGGAATTTTACATTGTCTGCTCCAGCTATGGAAAGGCTTGAAGAAAAAAGTGTGTTCTAAGTGTCTGTAACTCAGAAATGGTGAAGCAGGCAAAGTAAAATTATTTTAAAATCAACCAAGAACCATTTCAGGCATAAAACTGAATCTCAGGTTCAAGAATCTCATTTAACCAGAAGACCAGCTCTTCCATATGTTTTGAATAATTCTGAAAAGTGCTTTTTAGAAACTAACTTAGGACTATTCTGCTTACTCTCTGGAATTCTTTACACAAAATTTATTTCAGAAATATTGCTGTTTACAGAGAGAACCATATGGAAAGAGTTTCACATAATTTTTTTCTATACCATAGCTGGGATTGATTAGTGTGACTTGGGTTTTCAAAAAGAACAAAAAGAGCAAAAACCCAGCTCCTTTACAGTAGTAGTTCCTTCCAAATGAATGGATCTGATTTCCTTTCTAATATTTGCAGGGCAAGAAATGACTGTTCAGTTTGTTTTAAGAATCTTCTCTCCTGTTGAAGTTTATTAGATTTTGTCATTCCAAAAATAGTGTTTCTGGTTCCTTGTGTTACAACTCCTTATTGAACTTTCTAGTAGGGGTAACAGATTTTTTAATTCTGCTTTCTACATTGTGGCTTTTCAGATACCAGTTCAGAGCTGTGACTTGTGTTCTGCAAGGTCTTGCCCTTTTATTAGCCTTCACGGAGGCATAAGGAGCAGGACCATGACCATCTAAAGCCTCAGCTTGTCTCACTGTGTTAACACATGACTTCATTATTCTTTCATAATGCATACACTGCTGTCATCAGAACTTGACCTCAGGTTGACTTTCAAGTTTACCATATTTTATAGCTAAAGAAAGCTGAATCAAAGTAGGATCAAAACATGAAAGTAGACAAGCTGCCATAACCTAGGAGGTCTTCTAAATGTGCTGACTCACTAGGCATCCCATTAAGAACAACAACTGAGTAGAAGTAGGTTTTTCTTGTTCTTAATTCTGCCTTAGAAAACGTTTTCAGAGGTTATTTTCCTTTAATTCTGTCTTCATAGTCTAGCTCTGTGCTTAACTCACTTAAAAAAGACCCAGCCTTCAAGCTTGGCCAGAAAAGGTATAAAGTTATCCCATTTTTCTCCTTAAAATATAAGCCAGCAAGCAATACCACTTGTAAAGTAGGCGAAATTTAGACTTTATAATAAGGCTGTTCATGAAAGCAAATTTAAGAAAAAAATTTTAATATAAACAAACAAAACCCCCAGGAGCTCGTAGCGTGTTCTGTACCCTGTTGCCCCCATCCCACTAGTCTGAGAAGTGCTTCTATCATTGTGTGGATACTGCTTGGCCCGTTCAGGTGCAAGACTGTTGTTCTCTCCAGCATCGACTTGTTCATATGCACTAGTCAAAAGTTTAAGTGGCTCACTGTTCTGGGTCATTTGTTTTCAGAGCATTTTTTGTTGTGAAGCAAAGATGTAGGAGGTGAGGCTGAGCTGACTGACAAAGAAGATGGAGATCCTAACGCAGCACTTGGAATATGGAAAAGGAAAGTGGTTACATCTCCTGAACTGCTGAGCAAAGTGTGCCTGTGCTTTGTGCCCAGCAAGACTTGTGTCCCTTGAGATTGCTTATGAGCCAGGTCTTTGGCCTAGGCTGAGCTCATCTTAGGAGGTATTTGCAAAATTGGAGGCTGTTCTAGCCAAACGATCTGTTGGAAGGCATGGGGTTGCTAGTCTGTATCTTATGTGGTCAGTACAGACTCAGAAACCTCATAATGACGGCCTTAGTTTAGAAAGTTTAGCTATTTATTGTTGCCACGTTCCTGAGTTGTCCTTTAAGAAACATTTTGTGACAGCAGGTATCAGACCTTCTGTCCCTGTTTGAGCTAAATGGAACTAATTCTCTATTTAGTGATTTTACTTCTTCAGCTGTCTCTTCTAAGTGACTGTGCTTTCTGAAACTAACAGCATGTTTTTCCAGACAGTGTCCACTTCTACAAGTGATAGTGCTTGATGTTTATAGCTACTATTAGGTATGGTATGTAAATATGGCTCCTGCTTTATTGTGCCTGTGGACACCAAGGCCACTGCCACATCATAGGTGCCATACTGGGGTGTCGTATGTGAGGTGTTGCACCTGTGGGGAGGAGTGGACAGGACAGTGACCAAAAACTGAATGACAAGGTATTCCATCCCACTGAGATTATACTCAGTATAAAGCTGAGGGATAACAAGGATCAAGCCCCTTCCTTCCTTCTCCTTCTTCTTTCTTCTTCCTCTTCTTTTTCTTTGGTTCTTCTGCCATGGCTGAAGTCCAAGCAGACCCCTGCTAGTTCATCTGCCTTTGATCCTGATCTGTGCATTCCTGGATCCAGTTCCTGAATCCTGCTCCCATTTGCTGCTGAGTCTGGTCTGAGACTTTTCCAGTGCCTTGCTCCACAGAGTCTCTGTTATCTGGTCATCACTGGGGGGAAGAGTGGTGAGGACAATTTGATATTGGTTTTATTTACACTTATATATATTTAATTTCTTTCCTGTTTACATTCTTTTCATATTGTTGTTATTGTTTTATTAAACATTTGAGTTTTCTTTTTATTACCCATAAGTCTCTCTCCTTATTCTCTTTTTCTTCCCCTTCTGGGGAGGGGAGAGGGGTTAATAGCATCTGTCCAGCACTTGGTGGCCCGTGCAGCCCTAAACCTCAACACCTTCAGTGCTGTCAAAGGTTCATTTAGGAATGGGGCAGTCTGAGCTTGATGTAACTCTCAGCCTATCTATTTTTATTAGCTGGGTAGTTTTTAAGCCTCATTATTACATTGTGCCTCTAGACAGATTTCCTGGATCTTGATGAGATTTAATACTTCAATTTAGATGGTGCAGAAGATGTCTGAGTTGTAACTATTGAACTCATGAGAAAACAGTTTTTAAAACTGAAATCATCTAAGTCAAACAGAGTTAGTGATATGAAAAATTAAAGGCAATATGTTGCCAAAACCGTATCAGTGACTGAGGATTTCAACCACTGTTTAAAAATTATAGTCCTGGTGCTTACACTGTAAGTGTATATTATAGATGTACCCTGTGTAGAGTAATATATACTTAGAAGCAGGATGGAAGTAATTCAGTAAGGTAGAATGAAAATGTGCCAGCTGAAACCGCTTCACTTGTCATCTCTGGGTTGATGTGTGCTTCTGTAATGAGGAGTGCGTACAAAGAGGTTCAGCGTGCAGCTTGCCTTGTAGCCCAAGCTTGGCAGCTGACGACAGATTAGATTTTTCAGAAATCTAGAGGAAAAGTTTGGTTCAGGCACAGGAGTATCAGGAAATATTAGAGCTCTTCAGTCAGCAGCCGAGGAGGAGAATGGTACGGAAGGAAATTCAAAATGAATGAGCAGCCAAAATGGAGAGGGAGGCTAAGGAGGAAAGCAATTTAAATAGATCAGGAGGATTATGTCAGAGCAAGGAAGATATCTTTTAGACAGCAAAACCTCTTTTTTTTTCCCTCCACTAGTCTTCTGCATTACACTACCTCTTGTCAACTAGTGAGAGAAGGAGGTGGTAATGAAAATAGCTATTTTAGATTTTTTTTTCTCTTTAGGTTTTTGATTCCTGCAGCACTATCTGTATCATGGAAATCAGTACTGAAAGGCTGAGCAACACAGAGGGAACAGGAATTAATCTATTGACCAACCTCTTAACTTAGGCATTGCCAATATAGAAATTAATTAGAGGTCTTTCTATTGAGATCCATTACTATTACTTAATAGAGCACAGTGCATAGAAATCTCTCATTCTTTCTTGAACTAATAAGCTGTGTGTTCCTATGAATCATTTATATGGCACCATAAATAAATACATGCTCCCTGTGCCAGACAGCACTGGCTTGGGTGCCAGAGCTGTGCTCCCAGGGAGGTGGAAGCCTGCGGGGACCCAGCAGAGGCACGGGAGCTGCACTCCTGCCTGCAGCCGGCACAGGCAGCATGGTGCTGGGTTCTGGGCATTCCTTTCAGCAGCATGGCTTGCACCAAAGGTCTGCCTACGTAACCTAAAAAACACAGTAGGTATGGGTTGCAACCCTGCCTTTGACTGTCTTATCTAGTTATGGAGGTTGCCCCAGTGTTACTGCCCCTCAGTTGAATGTACTGAAAGACGGGCATCGCAAGCTGCCTCCCATATGTGTGTCTCCTGCCTTGGAGATTTTAAGAACTGCATAAATGACAACATTTAGCAGTTAGACAGCACCTTCTATCCTCCAAGCTTTGTGTGAACTTTAAGCAGTAAACATGTTATCATAAACGTGACAAACGGTGATGGAAATAGCACGGTTTGGGTGAAATTGATAAGTGACTCAGCTAGAAACTTCCATAAGCCGGGAGATGATCTGAGCTCAAGCTGCACTGACTGAGAAAGATGCAAAATGGGAGCCATAAGAAATAGCAGGCAACTCTGTAGGTGAATGGTTTCTAATTCAGTATCAAACTTTGCTTGCAAATATGCCACCAGTAGTTGGGGAGGATGGGACAGGAATTTAGCTCTTGGTCCTTGCCCACTAAGTGCTTCAGGACAATGGTATTAGCAGATCACTCTTCCTCCTTGTTATGTTATTGTGGGACTTCTTCCGCTATGGAGTATGCCTCAGTAGGAAATCTGTGATTCTTTACCAATTTTAGGCAGAGGTAAGCTGTTGGAGACAAGAACTGTATTTGCAGTCAGTGTAACTGTAGTGTGATGCCCACAGACCTGAGCTGTGATCTGGAAGCAGTGTCACTGTGGCACCATAAAGCTTCAAAGGAGATGCAAAACTCACTAGAGAAGCTCTGCGAATAATCAAATGGTCAGCTCAGGCTATAGCTGAACTTCTGTTAGCACTACACTAGTGGGTTTAAAGCTGGCTCTAGTGCGTTTGCATTGCATTGCATTGCATTCCTGTCTAAAGGAAGTGATCCATAGCAGACCTGGAAAACTTGATAAAAGTAGTTGTAAATGCACAGTTTCCATGGGCTTCAAGTGAACTTGGTGAATACTTGGAAGAGTAATCCACTTTAAACCTTTTGGGGTTTAAAAAGCAGACAAACCACATTAGGTTCAGAAAAGCTTCTGAACCAGTCAAAGCTGAAAGTTGGGAAAGCACTCTGGAAAAGGAGCATATACGCCTATCCTGTTCTTCTAGTTTCTTTGGTGGCCATTCATGTCCATAAGTGTCAGAGCTGGAATGCTGGGTTAAATGGACTCTTCATCTGAACTCTTATGGCAATTTCTTCCTTGTCAAGTGATCATCGACCTGTTAGAGGGCCTGACTAGTCATAAGGTGACAGCAACAGCGCTCTTTGGAGCTTTTCAACCATTTTCAGTTGCCAGCAGAGAGGAACTCCCCAAACCCAGCACCCTTTCTTTTCTCCCCAAGGACTCCTTCTTTACAAAGGAAAGAAGAGCCAGAGTGAGAAACCTGGCACTAGAGATGTTTTCAAATAATTTGTAATGCCTTTGTCTATTATTGGCTTCTGTTCCCCTCTGGGACCATTGCTTACGTGTCTCTCAAGCAATTAAACTGTAAGCCAGAACGATGAGATTCAGAAAGATAATGTTTTTCCAGAAGAGATACTGATGCTCCTGAGGCACCAGAACTGAGATGCGTGTTTATGTTAGATCCAGCTTCCAAGGATTTGCCTCAAATAGCAAATGTCTCCCTAAGATTTCAGAGGGATAGGGATCCAGTAGCTATCTGTTCTGGCAATGATTTGGTGGCTGTTAACAAGCCTGAATAGGGGGTTTCTTTGGGGATTTTTTTCCCTGCAGATAACACTCGTATGTTTCTTCAGATCATTCATAGAGAACATTAAAAACATACATCCAAGAGCAAAGCTGTGCAGAATCCCCTCTGGCAGGGCTCTGGCTCATGGCTCTGTTTCCAGCTGACTCTGGAGAACTTTATTTAGTCAGGCTTCAGAATCACAGAATCATTTGGTTGGAAAAGACCTTTAAGATCATTGAGTCCAACCATCACCTGTCCACTGCTAAACCATGACTGTAAGCACCTCATCTACCCATCTTTTAAACACCTCCAGGGATGCTGACTTGACCACTTCCCTGGGCAGCCTGTTCAAGTGCCTGATAACCACTTCAGTGAAGAAATTTTTCCTAACATCCAATCTAAAGATGTTTAACAGAACTGGCCCTAACACTGAGCCCTGGGGGACACCACTTGTAACCAGTCTCCAGCTGGATTTAACACCACTCACCATTCCAGATATTTTTTTACCCAGCAAAGAGTATGCCTGTCCAGGCATCATTTTGCCTTTAATCAAAGTAGGGTGTTAATTTTTCTGTTTTGTCCTTTGGTGTGGTTAATTCAGATATGGAACTTACTGATGAAAGACCATTAGGACTGGATTTATCAGATTTTAGGGTTTGTCACTGAGATCTGGAGTTTAGGAAGCTTACCTTGTGAAGGTAGATATTTTTGGTTCAAAGCCGTATTTTGCCATAGGCAAAGTAAATTTACATTTGTCTTAATAGCAGGTCTTTAATAATCCGGAAATAAGTACTTCAGGACTTCCTTCCTTCAATTTCTATTGATGGAGCTGGTCTTCACCATTCTGTTATGTATGAAAAGTCTAAATAGTCATGGCGACAGAAAGCAACTGCTTGGGGATTATTTTGTAGCCTGAAGTTGAGACATTCCCTTGAGAAAGACAGGATGTGGGTTGAAGCTCTCCGCAGCAGATAGGAGATATCCCACAACCAGTTGATATGTTAGAAAAGAAATGAGAAGGACAATTAATACATTCATATCACCAGAAAATTATTTCTGAAGATTGAAAGTATTTGGCAGTGCGAACCCAATTTTGAAACACTATCCCTTTTTTTCCAGCAAATTTTCTAGGATTGGGTGGTTTTTATTTTTATTTTTTTATATATATAGTTCTAATGTGGAAATCGATGTAAATGCTGAGTGAGTGGGAAATTCTTGTTGCTACCCATTAGCATTTGATTTGTACATTTCTCAATAAGTACAGGACTCTTACAAATGATTCAGACTAATTAGCAGACAGGGAGTTTGAAAAGCAGATGTTATTTACAAAAGGCGATAGACAGGAACTTATGGAGAATAGTTTGGAACAGAAGAATAGAAGCAGAGAGACCAGCAAACAATCTGTTTTTTTTTCTTCTCCTACTACTAAATTTAGAAGGCAAAGCTGCATTTTTTTCCAGTGCTGTCAAAAGTGAAGTGCCTTATAAAATGGAAGAGATTTAAAGTAACTCACAAATAAATAGCTGCTGTAGCTAGAGGGAAGGAATACCTCAAAAAAGGAAGAAAAAGAAATCCTGCAGTCTGAAAGAGACTTAGCTGAGTCTAAATATGAACTTTAATCTCACTGAGACTTTTTTTCCTCAAATCGTACATCTGGCCCTGTGGAAGCCAGAAAGGGCAAATCGCTCCAAATCCACAATATAGTGAAGGTGTTCCTTCAGTATTTTAATTGAGTCTCAATCCTTGTCAGTAGCAAATCAAGTTCAGTAAATCAGATTTCTGCTGTGAACAGAAGTGTGGAGTGATATGCCTCGATCTTCCTGATTAAAAATTAAAACATCTTTGAAAGATCTTTTCAGGAAAGCATGTGGACTGGATTTTGGATTTGCCATTTCCTTATCTGCCACAAATGTTGAAAAAATTATTCTCTATTTAGGTATTTTTAATTATGGGATTTTGAACTATGACTTCTATTCCCCACATCTTCTCAAGGTCTCAAAATTAGGAAGATGCAAGTCATGATTGGATGCATCTGCCATAACAAAACTGGGGTTGAAACCAAAAAGTTGTGAGGCTTTCTGCCAGAGCAAGGAAGTGTGCAGGTGCCTGATGGGAAAGGGCTTGACCTAGCTTCACTAGGTAAGAGAAAAAAATGTAGTTCTTGCAGGGGACCAAAACAGCTTATCCCAGATATGACATTTTTCCTTATGCTATGAAAAAGAGCATTGCTCAAGTTTTACAGAGGCATGAAAATCTCCTTGACTCATTGAAATTGTGTTCCTTTCTCTCTTCCCTTTCACAGAATTCAAAGTTTAATCTTAACAAGGTGGAAGCAAGCCTACATTACCTTCTGTTGATTGAAACGGGAACATGGACCTTTGCTTTGCAATTCAGTCAGATCTGGACTAGTTGAAGCTATGGACATGTACATTTAGAGCAAAAGTCAGAAGCTGAGCTGTTAATACTTACCCGTAATTAAAGATCCTGAGTTAAATTTGATAAGGAAATCTCATTTCCTACCTTGCTCCAGCAGCTAAGCTTTGTTGAAAAGCCTACGGCACTTCATACAGTTACTGAAAATTTTAGCTTGAAGTTTTGATTCATCTCTCAAGCATAGTTTGCAATTAGCAATCCTTAGATAATGTTCTGCAAATCCTTCTAATAAACCCACAAAGCCTGGTTTTTGTTGAAAGCATTGGATTGATAGAAGGATGTTTCTCTCAACACTAGTGCTTTTACAAGCTGCGTATGCCATAAAAATATTATTAATGTGACAAAATTGTTTACTTGCTCATTAAGGAACCTCATGCTAATGACTGGGAGAACCAGCGGTGTTACAGTTGAGTCAACAACAGGGCCCAGAATGTGAAAGCAGTGGTTTTACAGGATGCTGGGCTGAAGAGAGGCCACCATGCAGATCATCAGACATGGCTGGCTCGTGAAAGGCTTCTTTCATGCATTTCTGTAGTAACTGGGTAAGTAGGATAAAAAAAGGTGAGTATGGCAGAGCACTACTAGTGCTGGCTTGTAGGTCTGTGCCAAGCTACTGGAAGGATGGATGTTTTGTAATTTTGCAGGTCCTTGAGAGGGAAGCTGACTGAGAATGTGCCTGAGTGAAAGACTCAAGACATTTTATAGAATACTAGCTCTTTCTGTAAGAAGCAGCTTATTCAAGCACTGTTATAAACCACAGTGGGGGTTACAATTTCTGCTAACTGCTGAAGATAACCTCTGCATCCATCCCACACTCCTGCCTTCCTGTGACAGGACAGTTTGCCTTTCAGATTGCAGAAGCAGCATTGTGAAACTGGGTTTAATATCAGGGTTGTACCCTTGAAGTCTCACCTCCTATCTTCATCTATATCACTGTCTAGTAAGATACTACCTCTCCTTGCAAACCTTGCTTCTGTGAAATCCAGGTTTATAGTCATAAACCAATAATACTGAAGGGAGAAATGCTCCAGTGAGCAAATTATCAGAAAGACAAATTCTGTTTTGGCAAGGCTCCCTTGAAATTTGTGGATACCTTAAACTGTCTCTGGCAAGAATATCTGAAGCAAATGCTATCCAAGAAAAAAAATATTTTACCTCTAATTTGTCATTCTGTAATAGTTCAAATCAACTCCAGTGACAGCATAATAGTGAAAGTGATTAACATTTCACTCTCTACCAAATAAAAACATTAATTCCTCTGACTGGCAGGAAAGAATAATACTATCAATAGATGGGAAAAGAGATCTGGTACATTTCTAGAATTTTGGGTGGCCTGAAAACTGCACACAGTGTGTATTTGGGTAACCACACAGAGGTAGCTCAGAAAAGGGCCCCTGAAAACAAAAGGACCTTTTGCAGTCACTGACTTTTGGTCAAAGTGGGCTGACTCACCATCCTGCCTTTGTAGTGTTTCAGACCAGTTTTACACTTTTGCAAGTCCTCAGTTTAAGGAAGCCTTTTCTTCCAGTGACTTGCCCTACGCTTTTACTTCAGGTCCTTCCAGGAAAGGAAGTGGGAAGTTCTCACGTGTCACTCTGCCACCAGGGGACAGCAACCCAATGTGATGGTTGTCCTGGATGGATGGATGCCTGCTCCAGCCACAGAGACACCAGCTGACCAAGTAGTTGGCCTGTAACAGATGTGCATAGGATATAATACTGCAGATAGCACAGTCCAGATGTTTGGTCACTAATGCCACTCATACAATCATTTAGGTTGGAAATTATCTCTAAGATCATTGAGTCCAACTCCTCTTGTAACAGGCGAGTGTCAGAAATACAAGAACACATGCAGCATGAGCAGGGTTTCTTGACCTCATGAAGTGGATCTCCACAAAGATGGATGTCCTATAGGTTCGTGTCCTGAGTACCATATAATGTGCTGCCCTCCAGAACAGCCTTAACATACCCTTGAGGCTTCATGGCCATCTGTCACTGCTATAGTTTGTCCCCTTCCAGAGTCCGGAACGCCACTTTCCATGATACCTCTTTTTTACCACCATACCCTTTATCTCTCTTTTTTCTCCAGACCTTCTGTGCAGGTACACATGCACACCATAGTCCTTCCTCATGTTCCCAACATGTTTACTGTACAAATCTGTGTATGTTGATTAGTTCTGTAAGGTGCTGCTTCTTGGAATAGATAGGGCTGAATTTTGCCAGTTTGTCACTTATTAGAGACTCAAATATGGTCCCCTCCCCTTGGTTGGACCTCTGAGTTCCACAGGACTTGCAGATTTTTCACATATTCAGGAACCTACCTGTCTTTCTGATCTGACTGATATTGACCAGTGGGCTAAAAAAAATACTAGGAGAAGGGGCTGACAAACAATGTGACTGAAGATTTTTTTTTCCCTCAGGAAAACAGGTTAAGCAGCAGTTATGAAACCAGTTTTGAGATGGCTCTTGAGTAACAAAGGTGCACAGAGCGTTCTGGGATAGTCAACAAAAAAGCATAAGGGACATCTGACAGATTTCACTAAGTATCTAAAATGAATATAATATATAATAATATGAAAAAATATTAGAAAACATCCTTATTTTCCATTGGCTTGCAGGTAGGTTGTCTGCTCTGTGAGCAGGGAGTGTTGACAAGGCCCTGCAACCCTGACTGCCCTGTGTGATTCACATAGGCATTGGAGAAATTATTTTTGATGTTGTATTTCAGCCCTTTTAGGGATTTGAATATCACCTGAAAAGATAAGCGTATCCATACCCTGAAGGGCTTACCAGTTACAACCTGGATCTGAAAAATCTGGTCTTGTGTGCACTTGTAGATCAATAGACCTGGCAGAAGGGTTGTTGGGGTTGGGATTTTTTTCACCCCCTGTAGGTTTACGTTTTAAATTTAAGCTTGGGAATGAAGAAGGAGGGAGGAAAGAAAGAGAAGCCAAGGCCACAAGAGCTAGGAGTAATTGCTTGAGAGCTGAGAACCAAGCATTCCTTACAAGCAAGCCTCCAAAGATGATGAGGTATGTTGATTCTGATGTCCATCACAACAAAAAAAATGCTTCTTTCATCCATCTGGGGAAGTGGTATAAAGCTCACAGATGGAAGCAACATGAGTAGAACAGTATTAGTAGTAGTGGAGGTGAAAGTTTGGCACAGAGAAGAAATAGTACATATTAGGTAAGGTGAAAAATGGAGTCATACCTCCAAGAAGTCCCAGGTTCTTACGTGGTCTTTAAGCTTTTTTTCATGTCAAGGAGAGAAATGAATGTTACCCAAAAAGGTGAAAAAAATCACGACCTTAAAGAACTTAGCTGCTAAAGCTTTTTTAAATTATCTTTGCTCTGCAAGTTTCAGTTTTCATGAAGCCAAATTGGGATACATCTGAAAATCTATGTAACTTTAAAAGAGCATTTACTAAAATTACTCATTCACAGTAATATGGAGTGAGTCAACTTGTTCCACACAGTGACCTTAAATTTTTTCCATATTCCAGCAAATTTTGTACAATCCCAGGAGTGTAGGTACAGTCCTGTGTATCATTCTCATTCCAATTTCTGGCAAAGTGATACTTTCTGAATACTGCATCTGCTAATTCTTTCTTTCTCTGTGTAAGAGGTAGGTGCACGTACTGCCTAGTCTATTGCAGAGAATCAGTGAAGTACAGTTTTATTTGTATTTGCAGAGACAAAAAAATCAACGAAGATAGCAGCTTGGTGACTCCAACAAGAATAGTAATTAAGATAAAACATTGATAGTGTATTTTAAGAAGCCGGGAGGGATTAGCACAACTCACAGGAAGCTGTGGGCTGGAAAGATATATTCTTTAAGAGTAAACATGAAAATACTTTTTATCAAGTATGATGGAGATCTGGTATGTCTCTCCTGAGTTTGGGTAGGTAAGCGGGGTGGGTGAGTTAAGAGGAGCTGAGAATAGAGTTAGCAGGGCGGTTGGGAAATTCATGAGATCATTTAACCTCTTTTCCAAACAAGCATTTTTTAAAAATCCGTATTTCTGTTGTTATCCACAATTTTTAACACATCCCTTTATTTTAACTAGTTCAGTTTTATGGATAGCAGCTAACTATAAAAAGAAATAATAACCTGAAGTGTCCTTGGAGCCATTAACTGTACCTTTCTGTCTATTCTCTAAGAAGTTGCCCTGGATTTAAAGATTATGTGTATTAAAGCAAGTAAGAGAAGGAACACCTTCTTTTCTGACACTTACTGTCCTTTCCTTCAGCTTGTGCAGAAGGCTGACAGTCCATCTCATTCCCACCAGTGGTATCCTGCCAGCTCCCCTGGGAGCTCAGCACTGCATTTGGCCTGCTCTACTGATCTTTCTGGACCCCTCATTTCTGACCTGCAACACCACCATTCTCGAGAAGTCAGGTAGGAGCTGAAAGCGTTTGATTTTGCTAAAGAACCAAGCCTCGGTTGTTGGTTTTAGCCATCTGTCCCCAAGATGTTTGTTTTGCTGGATGATGCTTTAATTTTTGGTTTTGTAATATGCTCTTTGTAGAGGTTATTTGAAGCTTCCAGTGAAATAGCAGACAAGTAGGTATCCTCCTTCCTTCAGAGGAACTGTGCCGATTTGAGCTTATGTTTGCATATTTTAACTACCACCCCAGGGTTTTTAAGGTTAACAACTACAGGTTGTTGGAAAAGTTTAAGACACACCTTAGTCTGCCTCACTTCTCTTTGTAGCATACAATTGTTAATCTCTGTTAAATAGTGGTATGGTGCATTTTAAGGTTCTCACACGTAAGGAACCATGTTTAGGTAATTATATGTAAGTGTAGTCCTGGCTTTAAGTGTACGCCAGTATTATTATTCAGGTGGTTATAAAGTTAAAATTCCATACTAGTTTTTGTATACATGAGTGAAACTGGGTCTTTGGAGCAAAAGAACTTTCTGCTAGTCAGATATACTCATGCATCAGCTGATTCTTCTGCAAATTGATCCAAATTCGGGGCCAAGACATGCCTTTTTTTTATTACCTAGAATGTGCTGTTTGTGCATCTCATGTATTTTGTCCATTAACTGACTTCTTACATTGTGTCACCCCATTAATACCCCATTAATATCAACTGCTGTACCCAGCACCACCTTAGGGCTGCATGGAAAACTGACAGAAGGGAGCAGAGCTGCTGAGGAACAGCCACTTTGTGGCTAAGAAGCAATTTCCTTGTTATTTGAAAAAGCTTGCTTGAAATGGCTATGAGAGAACTTACAGACAAGATGATTGTGCCCATATGCACTGTGATAATTGCTGGTGAGGAGGCCTTGGGGTCAGGAATTCGCTTTCCTCCTGTCCACATGGCTGTTTCACAGGCAAGCCCACAGCAACATGCCCCAGCAGCATCTGACACCTCTGGATGTGGTCAGCTACGTGATACTGGAAAGGCCCTGGAGAGCAGTGCCTGGAGTCTTGTTGCAGGCTCACTTATGGGGAACAGCGGCATCTGGTTTGGGAGCCGAAAGACACAAGAGGCATAATCAATGGGTTGATTCCCTCCCTTTGTCCCTGCCCAGTTTGGTACCAGTTGGACCCAGAGGAGCTTTCTGTGAAAGTAAGTGTAAAAAGCTGCCCAAAAATGTTGCATTTGGAAAGATTAATATATTGTGAAACTGCAAAAGGAACACAGTACCTCATCAAGAGTGCCCACGAACATGGCATCCATTACTGTTGCTGCTGCAAGTTTGATTCCTAAGTCTCACCGAAGTGTTTGCTCAAAGGATGAATCAGTTACAGTAACTGGAAGTTACACTTTCCAGTCTGAATCATATATTTGCACCTCTGAGGTCTTGCTGGGCAATCAGGTGGAAAAGCCACTGATGCATGAGCAACAGTAGGAAATCATGGGATTGAAAAACTCCGACCCATTTAGAGAAAATGAACTGCTTGTAGCTAAAATAGGCCACCCTGAAAATAAAATGTGAGAATAAACTACCAGAATAAATGGTATGCCTCAAACAAATTACTCAGACACTTCTAGCAAGTCACTTCAGCTCGTGTTCATGTTAGCTTGCCCTTAATGTGATTCTCATAGTCCTTTGCCTGTTAGCAGTAACACAGTTTTATGTGGCAATGAGTACAAACCAGAATTTTAGATGTGAGTATTGTTGTGTTGTTTGATCATTCGAAAGAGATGTGGAAAACATGTCCCTGCTTATCCCAGCCTCTCATCTATACAACAGATGGCATCGAGTCCCTTTGGCTTTGAGCACTCTGATGTACGAGTTGATGCAGGCCTACGATCTGAACTTTGTGACCCATTCAGGAGTAGTCCAGGGTGTGAGAAACTGCATAAATCAGAGCAAGGGAGCATCCTTGTATATAAGTGGCAACTTGAGCAGTACCATTTGTCCAGTGAGCAAAGGGTCATCTGAGGTGATGAAACTCTTTGGCAGCCCGACTTTCCAGTTGAAAGCATCCAGTCCCCAGGAAGCTTGCAGTGAGGTGCTGGGATAATTCATCATGCAGGCAGCTTGTTACCTGAAACATGGTCTGCAACAGTCCAGAGCCCTGGAACAGGACCCCAGCAATACTGGAGGAGTGGTGATGAAGTCTCATGAGGACTGAGAAGAGGCTAAGCCAGCCAAAGCCGCAAACCTCTAGGGACTGGAGTGGAGAGGAGTGGCAGCAATAAGAAGGTCATGATGACAACCCCTGAAGCATGCAGCAGCCTAGAGGAGCTGTGTCAGAGAGGCTGTTGCCATGGTGTTTCTTTGGATAAACATCTAGAGTCCTTGGACTGAGGTGGTGCTGCTCCAAGAGTCAAAAAATCTGTTGCTACTTTAATTGAAACCCTAATGCTTAAAGAGCATTCAGCACCATCTCAACTGTGAAACTAGTGCCTTGAATGAGTGCAGTGTCTCAGAAAGAACAGAGACATCCTTCATACGAGATACTGTCATATGCAGAGAAGAAAAATGGTCTTGTGGCTTAATCTTAAATGAGAATCCTTGGCTTCTAAACACTGTCATTTTGTCCTTTAGCAGGTCCCTTTGCAACAGTCTCATTTTAGTGGCACATAACCAAAATAACTGCCTTGGCCCCCAGGCCGTGGGTATGGGTAAGAAGCAGAACATGTCATGCAGTATGCAGAAGGAAGGGCTAAAGATTACCTTTCTCTGCTGGGCACTCCATGAACATGCCTTTTATTTAGCTTTGTACCCTAGGTTAAAAAAAAAAAACAAAATCAACAACAGGAAAAAAACCCTACAAAAACAAAGATTCCTTTGATTTCAGCTCCAGCCTCCTGGAGCATACGACCTGTTTTTCTCAGTCATTTAGCTTTCAGAACACCAGCTCTAAAATGACCTGTACCAGCTTTGCAAGTGCTTCAAGCCTCTGAAAACTATGTTCTGGGGATCTGGAGTCAAGTAGTGGATTTTACAGGAGGCACCTAATCTTGAGCTTAAAGAGAATTACGAGGCTGAATTAAATGCTGCTAGTTAAAGCCCATTAGTATCTTAGCGGTGTGTGCCATGCAAGTATTAATAGGCCTTTCTGGGAAGTGCATGGCTCTGTCAGTGCCACATGTGAACTGCAATTCAGAGCTGCTTGTAGTTTTGTCCCATTGGTGTTCAAAGAGGAGGAAAGCTTTGTGTGTGCTCTAAGTGTATTTAATTCAGGTGTATTGAAGAAAAAAGCTGAAGAGTAGAAAAGACCATCCTGCTATTAGGAGAGCAGTTTATCTTTCTCCTGAAATGTCTTCTTTATTCAAAAGTACTTTCACACAGAGGGTCTTTGTTTCCATTACAGCTTTGGTAAGTGTCTTTGATTTTATCAGCCTGGCTCTAATTTCTCTGTCAGGGTTTGGTGAGCTGTGGACTGTTCATTTAACTCAGCAGCTTTGAAAATCATTTTGAATACTGTGTACGAGTCACTGTACCAAAAGATGAAAAGGAGCAAGAGTGGAGAAAAATAGAGTTGTAAAATGTGAAAGGAGAGACAGATGCACTCTTACATGTATGTGTGTGTGTGTGTGTGTGCGCGCGTGTGTATATGCAGTAACTCAGGGGACTCCTGGGATAGAAAACCAGTGCTCAGGGGGTCTGCGAAGACAAAGGCCAGCAGAGTCCACTTTGTCATATCCCCAGTAGGGCCAACTAGAGATCATGAGTGTTCATGCTCATATCCTT
Organism: Mesitornis unicolor; assembly: GCF_000695765.1. NCBI lineage: Eukaryota > Metazoa > Chordata > Aves > Mesitornithiformes > Mesitornithidae > Mesitornis > Mesitornis unicolor. Next base: position 75,148 of record NW_010201092.1, read on the forward strand.
GGGGCAAGATAAACCAGAGTACTCTAAATTTCCTTTTCCTATTCCTAGGGCAAAGCCTCCTCTAAAGTTAGTGAGGGTTTCCTCATCTTTGGAGAAGCTGCAGTGTATTTTGTGTGAAGTTGGTTAACAGTTGTACATTGCTGGCTATCTTGCATGCTGACCCACCTGGCCAAAGTGTGACTCTGCCTTTCTAGCCCACTACACATGTCCTTTGATGAAGCTCCTCCAATTGCATTCCTTCTGGCCTTGCCATCAACATTTTTGTTTTCTTTAACCAAAAGGGTTTTTTAATGTACATTCACTGGTCAGCTGCGTTCTTCTCTTTGCAATGCTGGTTCTCTTCAGATTCTACCTCTTTCCTTCGCACCTTTTTTGTTTTCACTTCACCATGCTGCTGGATGTACATTAGGAGTGTTTATCTTCTGTAATACCCACATTGCTGTAAGTCACCCCTTTGCTCTAGGAAGAAAGTCTGTGGGCTAGAAGGCAGCATCCCGTGGGGCAGTTTTCTGGACCTCATTATCCCAACCCAAACATGGATTCAGAAGTACACTCAGGCAGCAGAAAGCAGCTCAGCTTTTGCTGTGAGGGAATTAAATCAGGTGATCACATTGGCTCTTCTTGATTTCTTTAGACTCTTAGATTTCATGTGTCTGTACAAGCTGTATCAATGTGTTTTTCCAGTTGAATAATGTCTCCTATCTCCAAGCTTGATGTAAAATTCCACTCTAACTTCTAAGCTCATAGGCAAAGTATTTTTCTTAATTAGGTTAAAGAGGTGGTTACTGACTGCTACCACACAAGACCATGTGTCTGAGGCAGAAGGCGTGCACTTATTTCCATGGACCTCTAGGTACAGAGAGATCAATGGGAAGAGCAAGTTTAAAGATAAATGGCATGAATGAAGAAAAGCTAATGGCCTGAAGCTGTTAAACTAGGCTAAAGATGTCCATTGCTGTAATTCTCATCCCAAGGAGATTTCACCCAAGGGAAACCTTAGTCCTTAGTATGCTGTTAAGAAGGGGAGAAATCTCAAGGGAGGAATTCATGGGACAATGTGGGAATCCTAATTCTAGTGAACTGCCAGGACCAGATGGCGTTCATCTCAAGCTGTAAGGGATCTCACCTCCAAAACTGGAAAGCTTCTGACAAACACATGCAATGTATCCCTTAAAAAAGAGTTCTTCCTGGTTGCTGTCAAAGTGTCACCAAGGAGCATCACTTCCAAAACGCAATGAAGAGTGACCTTGGGAGTTGCAGGTGAGTGCGCAATATCCTACGTAGAAGGGAAGCATTTCAGGGTAGTCAGAACAGAAACATATACTTAGAAAAACATAGTTACATCATCTGATCAACAACACTGTTTCTGCTTAATGTCCTCAGCTGCCCTTTGAACTTATTTGAAGACTTTATTTAAAATATTGGGCAGAAAAGATCTGACAATTATCATCTAGGTTTTTTAGGATGTTTTGATGATGTTTGCAAGAAAAAGGGTCTTTATGTTATGCTAGACAAGTAAATTATTGTCCCTAATTAAATACTGGTGTTAGGCATCAAATGTTTTAAGTAGTGGCTGTTTTTCAAAATGTAGGTGACCTAACAGTGAAATGCAGAGATCTGTGCTGGGATTGCTTTTGTACAATTTTGTATGCACATTAGGAAAAGCTAATTGTATCCACATTAGGAGGAGCACACAAAATACAGAAAGATTTACTTCAGTGAACAAAATGGTAGGTACAATTTGATTTATATACATGCAGACTGCTGTACAATAGGAAGAAATATCTGGTTTTTTTCACAGATGATAACGAATCTAAACAAGGACTTTTTCCTTCAGAAGCAGAGATCTAGGAGAGGTTATTGACAGCTGTTCAGCCTGCTACACCCAGGCAAATAGAGCAATGAGAAAGTCTTGCTTTAGGTTCCCAGAAAATGAAAGCTATAGTCACATGCAGCAGCAATCTGAATATCCTTAAAACAAATGAAAGGAAATAATTCTGCAGAATTCAGCACTAACAGCCTGTCATAAAAAGTAAGATTTGCAAGATCTAAAGGATTAGATCATTTTGCTACCATTAACAGCTTCACAGCAGACAAATTATATGACCAACATCAAACATCAAATTCTGGGTTATAAACTTCAATTCTGGGAAGTAAAATGAAGAAAAATATCTTCCATAGAATTGTACAATTAGAGAGGCATAATAATATTTGGACAGAGGTTACTTTCCTCTTTCACAGAAGAGTGACCTGAAGTGTTAATGTGCAACTTTGCTGTGGAATTCTGGTGACCTATCTTAGGCTTTCATATCTCTGAAGGAGAGAATGCTGCTCTGTGGGCTTGCATCAATTCTACGTGTTTCCTCATTACACATTAGTATTTTATGGAGAATGGAAATTCAAATGAAGTAAGATGAAAATGTTAGCAATTTTAAATGCTGGCAGCCTCCTTTGCTGCTTTTATATTATGTAATGTGGTAAAAAATACAATTTCTTTTTATGTTTTATAGCAATGATTTCCAAAGTAAATGTAGCCCACTCTGTTAAGTGTTTTCACTGAAGTCCCAAGAGTCAAGTGTAGTTACTTCGGAGTCTGAAGGTCAACTTGGTCTTATAGTTACAAAACTTTCCAAGACAATGAATTATATATTAATATGTAATAAAATATGTAGAAGTATAGAAATTGTTTTTAAAATGAAACTGGGAAAAAAGGGAATAATTTCTTCCAACCACAAAAGTCATTGATGTAACTGCTCTTTGCTCTTGCCAGTCTGATTGCCCTTATAGTCAGTGTATTCCCACCAGACTTGAAGAAAAAAGTCTTTTCTTCTCTTTTCTTCTTTTTTTTTCCTTTTCTTTTATTCCTTGAAGGGAATTATAAGACATTTAAGAGCAGAATAGACTCTTGAAGTAGTAACACAGGGAGTGCTTAGTTAATACTGGTTTACAGACATGCAACAATTACTAGCATTTTTTTGGTATTAACTGCTGAAATCTGATAAAGCCCTACCAAAGCCAAAGCTTTAGACACCAGGTAAAATTGCTGAAAGCACTTAAGGGGTTTATAAACATGAGATGTGTCATTCTTCAAACACTCTTTGGCATTTAGCCTTAGTTTGAAGTCACCTTTAAAGGTGACTTAAGAACTCGGACTTGGGCTAAAATTTTCAGACACAGCCATATCTGTGTGTGTATTTATATATTTACACATATATATATATGTGCATGTATGGTGTATATCCATACATACAGACACATGTACATGTATGTAGCAAATATACATTGTAAATACCACTGCACATCGTTTAAAGAACAGAGTAGCAGGGGATTTACTTTTGAGATTTTAGGACTTAAGGAGTCATATTTTGAAGGAGGAATTAATGGAAAATACTTTGCAGCAGTGACTTATATATTCTGTACCCATATATGCAGTTTCTTTTCTTTCTCAGGAAGTGTTATTTCCCTATAAAAACTATGGGAGACAACACAGTCCGCAACAAACTTACAAACCATTAGTTACAAATTATTAGGTGATTATACATGAACAGCTCCTGAATTGTTCTCTCTGGATAGGTAGGAACAGTACTACTGGGCAACAGGAGTCCATGATGTGATTGTATATGAGCAGAAGTCTCTTGATGTCTGGGAAGAATAGCAAAGCAGTGAACAGAAACATAATCGTCATCGGGTTTGGGTTTTTTTCCCAAAAGCTTTACCTTCTAGAAATTAAAACTTCTTTCTCTAGGCTGACCTATCACTGTAAGATATCCTTGATATTCGGTCTCAGTAACTAACTTGTCTCAGTGGCTAAATTAGAAAGCACTGCAAATAAATCATGTACTATGTTTAGAGCACTTCTGTCTGTTATGATCAAAAGTGTTGTGATAAAGGTAATGGATTGCTTCTCTTCACTCGGCGTAATCACTGCGAGCATCAGCAGCACCTGATGTGACCAGCAGAAATGCAAGCCTTGACGTAATCACTGGTGTCTCTGCCAGGTTGGTTTTCAGGCTGTGAGGAACGGTCTGTGTGGAGCAGTTGGCCTGAGATCCTTACTTTGTTTTTGAAATTCACTCTGAAGTGCTCAGCATAGCTGACGAACGAGCTCATTTTCTGGGTGCGGTTCTCCAGGGCTTTGGAAGGACAACTGCTGTGTTCTCGGAGAATGCTTTTTTAGAGTGCTGAATACTGATGAGCTGGTAAATTGTTTTGACTGGTTTGTTGGTGCCAAGGGCGCTTTTGAATGATGTGCAGCGATAGTCAAGAAGAACTCACTTGCTATGAATGAGAACGCCATGAGTGTTTCTTGTCTAAGATTTGCTCTGGGAGTCAGCAGGGCACTATTGCTCTGCTTTAGCCTTCCCTCTGGATCTCAGCCATTCAGGGGAGAGAAGCAGCACAAAAATTATAAAGGACAGGCAGAAATCCAAGAAAACAGTCAGGTAGTTAATACATAACCAGGTTTACACCAGGAAAAGGGAGAGAGCCAAGACATATACGTATGGCTCTGGATTCCTTCCAGAGGTTTCTGAAGACCAGGAGTGCAGCTGCTGTTCATAGAGACAGCTGACCTGGGCCTCCGCCAGGGAAGGGAGCAGGCAGAGGAGGGCGTGTGTGTGTGTTCGCCTTTCCCTCCTCAGTGTGAAATACATCTTCGTTCCTCTCCATTGGCACTGCTTGTGACTGTGTCTGTTTGCAAAATCACCATCTCCTCTGTGGAATGATGAGGTTGTCTGGATCCCAAGTTTGAAGGGATGGGCTGCTGCATAACATTTATTTTTGTTCTGCTTTGTGTTTTGTTAAGGTATTGCTTTTTGGTGCCTATGAGGAAATGTTCTAAATACATATTTTGTTTCTGTAACGGCAATGTCTGAAATGTCCCCTTCTGATTTTCAGTTGTGTATGGCTATAGAGTGTTTTTTATTTCCTCTATTTGGTAGCCGTTAGCAGGGTCTGATCTGCGCTAAAGGGCTAAAAGCCCTTTGAAAACGTTATTTCATCCTACAAATAGTCCCTAATAGTACCTATTTAAAATAAAATGGTTTACAGTACATTTAATAACTTATGAAATGTAACTGATTCATTCTGAGCTGATTTACTGCTGTTATGCCCACAGACAGGATTTAAATGTGTGTGTGTGTGTATACATATACAGAATAGCTAAATACAAATGCACATGCTTCTGTGCATTAATAGCTTCAGCTATTAATTTCAGACCATTGAAAACATTTAAAGCATTTGGAGAAAAAAACATGTTTTTTGATGCACAAAGCCTTCTTCACACAAGTTGATGTTGTTGAAATTACCTTTTCACTGCTCCCCAGAGGTCTTTAAGTTTGCTCAGAGCATGGGGACATGGGCCCACAAACAGGGAGATACAGGCCAGGAGGTCTTGCGTCTGCTACTGTTTCAATGAATGCTTGCCTGTCACACCTTATGCCAAATCAGTTGGCACAGGGACAATTTTTGCTTGTAACAGTGTGCTATACACAGCTTAAAACAGCACAGCTGCCACTATGCAAGATGAGTTAAATGTACCCATGCTGCCCCTTACCTCTAGCTCATGTACACGTTCTCCCAGCACTCGTCACCTATGGCCTGGATTAAACCACCCAAAGATGGGTGTGGGCAGGCAGCGGTTGTGGCTGGCTGGGCTCCAGGGGCTGTTCCTCGTGGAGGGCAGTGCTTCATCAGATTCTCCCGGGCCTTTCGGGAACACGCACGTCATGGCACCCGCTGAGTCAACACATGGCTCATGTTGAGTCTAGCCCTGTCTCCACTCCCAATCCCCAGTGTGACTGTGCGGTGAGGAAGAAGACAGAACTTACCTTCTGCTTCTCCTCAGGTACCAACCCTATGTCCAGAAAATGGGAGCAAACACTTCTGTTAATGTCACTGTGGAACTGCATCAGCCCTCAGGCAGAACTGCCTCAGTGACAATATGGGCAAGGGAAGTCCAGGGAGGTTCAGGATTGCCTAGGAATACGCAATTTCAGGAGAATCAGACTCAGTTAACTATGTTGATGGTGGCCAAAAAGGGAATTTGGATCTGTCTGAACAGTATTTCTTTGTAAGAAAATCCTTCTGGGTGAAGTAGCACTATTGCTCTTGTCCAGACCCAATCAGCAGGGCTCAGAAAGGCTGGCTTGCTCTTTTCCTCCCTCTTACACCCAGTAGGAAGAATTACTTTGCTTTTCAATAGCAGTTTCCTATAATGGTGCTGTGCACTGTGCTCCTCACTCATTCCTGTCTGTTTAGCTAATGAGGAGGAGCAGACTGTCTCTGAATGGTCTTAATACATACACACTAAGAGCAAAACCAAACCTGATGCTAATGACAGCATAATGTTGAATGGAGATCAAAGCTGCTGCAGGTCACTTGATCAAATGCAAGCTGAACTTAAGCTCTGCAAGACCCTTCTAGAGCCTTTGTTTTAGCAAATGAGGGGGAAACAGCTTAGATTACCAATGCCACTCGTGCCAGCACAACTTTTCTGGCCAGACTGCACTGCAGAAATTGTTGTCCCACTTGCTCCTGCTCAAGTAACTGATTTGACATTCAGCAACTTTTTGAAAGGAGGCAAGCTTAGAAGTGCTGATTCCTAACATGAGCTAAGTAGGATGATGAACAGCACTACCAGATATGTGAAAATCAACAGGAAAATTGTTTTCATGAATATTTAGACCCCTGAGAAGGACTCTAATAGACACGCTCTGTTCCACGCACTTACCTTGCTATGAAGCTATGTTGGAGGCCCATCTGGTCTCACCAGCTCCATGGCATGGGCCCAGCTGTGACCTGGAAGCAGTGTTCTGTGAGCAAGGAGAGCTACTTCTGCTATCAGCCACACCTGGTCATTATTGAGCATTTCTGTAGCTGCAACCATAAGTCACTGAAATTTATTTAGTGTCAGCTATGTTTAATTTCATGCAGGATTGCTTCAGATTTGGAAGTTCAGCAGCACTGGCTAGAACAGGGGTGATGCAGGTATTCTTGTGTTTCCAGAGAGGTGCACCTAGCATCACACCAGAGTGTTAAAGGCGTAGAAGAAAGGGGAAATAGAGGAGGAGGGAATTGAGAGGAAGAAAAACACTTTGAGTTTATTGCCTGTATTACAGGCAATGTTCATAAAAAATCCAGCACTTGAACTCTGAGTATGTGGTCAGAATTTCCTCTCACTTCTGAATGACCTACTGCACAAACATTGACTTGTTGATGTATAATGGCTGCCTTCAAACAGGATATTATTCAGCACTCTAAAATAATCTAAAACTCATTTGAAATAGCCAGGTTAATCCCCATCACCTATGAGTGAGGAATAAAAAATAAATTATTCACAACCCATTACTTTCCTAGTGAAGTGCCACAGATTTTTGCAACTGTTAATGTGGCTGGAATCAATTAAATTGCTGTGCCATTCTTTTAGGGTCTTAAAGTATTTAAGTTTGGGCTTAAACATAGACAGTGGCATACTTTCCCCAGTATGAATTCACAGCACTGTGAGGACTTTTGGACCAATAAAGACTTCTTTAGAAAATAAACCTGTTAAAGGCAGAAGGGAGAAAACATTTCCATTTAAAGAAGAAGGTTTGGTTACATGGGATTTGGTTTTGGCTTAAATCGTACCAAGTGAGTTAGTATGAATATGAGATATGGATAGATACACAAAGCTTACTGTAAAGATGCAGTTGCATCTGGTTAGTTTATATGAGATAAATGCAACATAGGTCATACTTGTACAATACCAAAATCCTTCTGACATGAAGCAATATTAATTAGACCTATTTCTATTAGAAATTTAATTCTTTACCTTTAAAGAAACGGCAAACAGAAATGCATTACTGAGCAAGACAGCCAGCCCTGGTATTCCCCCTGCACTGTCATCAGGGCTGGGTCACCCACAGCCAGCTTTTTGATCTGCCAACAATTAGTGACTCCTCCTGTAAACTGCACAAGCCCTTTGGAAAGAGATGTCCTCATAACCTGTTTTTCAGCTTTCTGGTGTGTGTTGGAGGGAGGCAGAATACAGGAGTGTGTGCAGGAAAACACGTTCTTGAATAGGGAGAGCTGAAGGGTCAATCATTTCCCAAAAAAGGGGATAGAGAGGAGAG